>NC_068289.1:459803-494803 GCF_025860055.1 Xyrauchen texanus
GATAGATAGATAGAGAGACAGATAAGTAGACAGATAGACAGACAGACAGACAGATAAACAGATAGATAGACAGACAGACAGACAGATAGATAGATAGATAGAGAGACAGACAGACAGACAGACAGACAGACAGACAGACAGACAGATAGATAGATAGATAGATAGATAGATAGATAGAGATAGATAGATAGATAGATAGATAGATAGACAGACAGACAGACAGACAGACAGACAGACATAGACAGATAGATAGATATTTCAAATTTTTTCAAAACAATATTATTTGATTCAATCCACATTGTGTATGTCTATAATGTTGCAGTATGTGCTTTAATTCTCCTGTGCTAAGAACAACCTCTGGGGGGAGAGAGAAGGATTGGGCTGCCACTGTAATTTGGTTTTCGATGGGGCACCTGGAGGTGAAAAGATATACTCTTAATGACACAGCCGTGGATCATGGAGAGGACAGGATATGCTGAATCAATATTTATTGCAGTCAAAAACACACACACACACACACACACACACACACACACACACACACACACACACACACACACACACACCACAAAAGAGCATACCATGATCTCCTCTATGATGTAACATGCTTGATAAATGTGCATATGAGCATCATCCACCTGTCGGAACACATACATCACACTGTGACATAGTGCTGCACTACTCGTGCTCAGTCGCATTTAAAGAATGACACATGGGAATGCAAGTATAAACAGCAGATGTGATGTTGCCTCATCAGCCATGCCTTATATGCCTCCCCTTAGAGTTAAAATAAATAATAATAAAGCACTTTATTGCCTTATATCATGTACAATGGAATTCTAAATGGCTTTGACCTAATTTAAATACAAGACAGTGAACAGAAGACACATCACTATTATATAGATATATATATTATAATATATATATGATAGTATAATATAGATAATGCAAAAACATGAGGTAAAAGAGTTAGGAATACAAATACAAAGAAATATACTGCAAAAAAGACAACATAACAGTAGACAATGGACATTAAATTATTTTTTTCACTAAGAAATAAATATACAGTAATATTGTAGTAGTGTGCTATGCAATATATTTGGCTAAGGTGTTAAGTTCCTTCATCGTATACTGTAAATAACGCGCAATTAAATGTTTAAGATGGAGAATTTCAGGTGTGAATTTCAAATAGTCCAAACACTTTCAGTCCTTGCTCATTATATTGCATCCGCATCAAATAACTGTATCCCTCTAACTGTCTTTCTGACTCGAGTGTATGGTTTACCATGGAGATAGCAGGGCTTCACAGGGCTCTGGAGGCTCCGGCAGGTGTCTCAGAATGGCCTCCTGTGAGGGTAATGCTACAAGCTGTCTCCTAATGGGAGCGGTAACCCTGCTGGAACCCTGCTTCACAGCACCCAGCCTCCCTGTGAACCACAGAGAAGTGGGGGATGAGGGGTGGAGATGGAGGAAGAAATTCGAAATGGTGTGAAAGCAAAGGTGGGACAAAAAGAGTAAAAAGAATATATAGAGAGGCAAGATGATAAAGAGGTGTGCTGAGTTTATCATATTTGTGCAAGAAAAACAAGGGAAACTTCCATGCTGACTTGACATATTACCAGGGTTTTGGAGTAACGGAATACATGAAACAGGATATACAGACACAATATATAAGTAACTGTACAAAATATAAGTAACTGTATTCCACTACAGTTACAATTTAAATCATTGGTATTTAGAATACAGTTACATTCAAAAAGTATTTTGATTACTGAAGAGATTACTTTGAATTTTAATGTCATTTGTTTCATTTTAATATTTAGTCGTTTGAGATGAAAACATTTATACATATAAATGATGTTTGAACAGCGGTGAAACACTTTCTGATGATGTTACATTCATACGAGCAGACAGAGAAGTACGTTTGAAGTAAGTTTGGAGCAGAAGAAATAGAAATAAACCTTGTGTAAATTGTTAGCTGTACGCTAAGCTAAAATTATATTTCCATCCATTTTACATTTCTTTATTTCTAGAAAGACCTTTGATATTATGGCAAAAATCATATTCTTGATGACAATTTTTGTAGATTTTTCCTGTATAAATATAAAAAAATCTTTAAAACAAGATCAGTTTTGATGTATCTTGTTTTAGAAGCAACACTGCAGAAGATATTTGGGTTTTTCAGAGAATGTATTTTTAACATGTGTATTTTGTCTTACTGAGGTTTTATAGTCAAAACAAGTGAAGAAATCTACCAGTGCTGAAGAAGTAATCCAAACTATTTAGAATACATTACTGACCTTGAGTAATCTAATGGAATACATTACAAATTATATTTTACAGCATGTATTCTGTAATCTGTAGTGGAATACATTTAAAAGGTTGGGATTTCCTTTGGAATTCCCAACCCTGCATATTACACCACTTATACTATACAAGATTAAAAAGTTGTTTTCCACTTCCGCAGCTTCAGTTGGTAGAGCATGACACTAACAATGCCAAGATTGTAGTTTGGCTGTCGGGAGGAGTGTGAGGTCCGTGAACCAAGTCTGGGTAGACCAGTACGCATCTGTGCTGAGGGGGGCCCCTGTCAGGAAATACCAGAGTGGCCAGTGGGAGGATACACGGGAAGCAAACAGGTCTATCTGCACCTTGCTAAACTGACACAAATCAGCTGGACCACATGGGGGTGGAGTCTCCACTCTCCCTGCCGTGTGCTGTGGCGTTGAGGTTTCCCGGGACGTGAGTGGCCGCATCTGGGAGATGGCCATATTGAGGAAGTGAAATTTGTCGGCTCCTGCAACACATCGGGATCTGGACTACCCACGTGCATTTCTTTCAGTGCCTTGGTCTGGTTGACTTGCAGGAGGGCCATGGCATGCAAAGTAGAGGTGGCCTGTCCAGCGGCACTGTAGGCTTTTGTCGCCAGAGACAACGTAGTCCTGCAGGCCCTGGAGGGTAGTGCTGGGTGCCAGGTGGCGGCGTTTTACTGCCTTATCCACCTGAGGGATCTCCGTGTACCCGTGGGCTGCCCCGTCATCGAGGGAAGTGAGAACGGACGAACTGGAAAGTCGAGTTCGGGCAGAAAATGTTGTCCTCCATGACCTCGTCAGGGACCAGGGGGTGCGCGGCTGTGAGTGCCACCCCGAACCCAGGAACCAATTATCCAGACAAGGGCTTAGGGGATGGCAGAGGTTTCCACTCCAGCCTGACACTCGCAGCGGCAAGCATGGTGGTCAGTTCTGCATTGGCCTCATACTGGGCGGACAGACCCGAAGGTGGTCTGAAAAGTGTGCTCTCCGATGCAGCGATCGAGAACTCATCCTGTTCGCGAGCTCTGAAAGTGATGTTAAGCTGGCAGTGAGGTGAGGTAGTCTCATCTCTGAACTCGACGGGGCCAAACAAGCGTGCTGGGGAATGGGAGGTCCGCGGGGATTTACCTGGTGGGGCCGCGTCTCCAAATCACATCCAGCGACAGGCGAGCTGTCCTCATACCCGTAGGTAGAAGACCCGGTGCCCTAACCCTAACCCGCGGAGCAATATTCCCTGAAGGAGGAATGCCGCAACTGCAACGTTGTCATAGTCATGTTCTTGCAATAAGAATCATCCACGAACACTGCTTCAGTGTGATTACGACACGTGAGGCAGCGCCAGTGGCCATCAGACGTGGAGAGATATCAACCGCATCCAGGAATTACACAAAGACGGAAAGGCATCTTTAAAAATACATTCACATCAATGTGAAGTTGTGCTCTAATAGAGGAAATATACTCTTATGCAGGAATATATACTATTTTAGTGCTGTCGAAGCACCCAGTGGCATACTTTACTCTGATCGTGCAGAAGGATAGAAAGTCGCTGGAATGTGCCGAATATCCAACAGCTTACGCTTCTTATTTACAGGTGAATGGACCAGCAGTGGAATTCAGCTCACTGACACACAACCGCTCGTCTCTGAAGAAGAAATCTGAATGAGTTGTTTTGAGCCAGCTCCTTTTATACCCGTATGTCCAGGGGGAGTGGCATGTAAATTCCACTCGCCAATTCTCATTGGACTTTTCTCAAAGACGAGAGGTGTTTTGGGCTCCCAAGGGTGACTGCTAGTGTCACTACATCAACACAACGTCGAGTGAGTGACAGAAGGGGAACCTTGTCATACAAACAAAAATCCTGGTACATTTTGTTTGATACTATTTGGTTATTAAAGCAACTTTCTTTTCTGGAATAAACTCACTTGGCTCTTTGAACTGAATATATGCTTGTTTTCCCATTTGTGCTAGGTTTGTAACAATGAGTGCATGAAACCGACCCTGTGCCTTTTTTAGCATCCGTACACCTGGCAGCACTGGCAAATACTAGAAATCCCCTGCAGGGATCCTGCTTGTGTTTGTTTCCATGTAACTTGTATGCCCGTGTCTCTCATTACATCTCCGGCACCGGGGGAACGGCCGGGCACATTGCCACCAATGAAAGGCTAAAGCGAGACCTGGTGAAGGGCCCTAGGGCAAAGTGTTAGGTCTTAATGCAGCCGTGAATCCAGCGAATGCAATGTGATTGATTCCTGCGGCAATGCTCAATCCTGCTCTGTTTATGTGTCTCGTAACAGAGGTGCTCCGTTCAGTGTCCAGTAGATACAAAAGTGCTTCAAATCTGCTTCAGAGCCTATGTTTAATGCTAGCTGGAGAATGGCAGGTCTGGAGAAAGATGATAACCCTCTTAAACAATTATGGCAAGGCAACAGAGTCCAGAGTAATTGTTTTTAACCCTTGTTGAAGGTCAAAAACGTACCATGCTTTTATAGTGTTTTTGGATATGCCTAATGGGCCTATTTTAAGAGCGCTAGGGCTAAGCGCAGTGCAATGACATAAGTCACAAGCACAAAGTCATTGAGCGTGGCCATGAAATGGACTGTATGCAAAGAATTACTAGAATAGAAATATGGACTAACATTATCTTGTGCATTAACAGTGTCCTTGTTAAATGTGACATGCTTTATGGATATGGGTTTAGAGTCTGTTAAAGGGATAGTTCACCAAGAAATTTTTTAATTCTAAAAAATTAAATAAAAATGTGAAGCTCCAAAAGGACAAATGACAGCATAAAAGTAATCCATATGACTCCAGTGGTTAAATCTCTATATTCAGAAGTGATATGTAAGTGTGGGTGAGAAACATACATTTTTAAGTCCTTCTTTATCATCAATCTCTAATTTCACTTTCTCATTAAAAAAATAAATACATTTCCTACAGGGCAGGGAGGTCTTAAATAATGATTGATTCAAATATCGTAATATTTTTTGTCACCCACACTTATCATATCGCTTCTGAAGAAATAGTTTTAACCACTTAAGTCTTAAGGATTACTTTTATGCTGCCTTAATATGCATTTTGGAGCTTAAACACTTTTGTACCATTCTCTTGCATTGTGAGGACCTAGATAGATGAAATATTCTTCTAAAAATCTTTATTTGTGTTTAGCAGAAGAAAGGATGTCTGGGATGGCATGAGGGTGAGTAAATGATGAGAATTAGAATTTTGGGGTGAACTATCCGTTTACATGATAGAGAATGTAAGTATAATGAATCATTTTCATCTACGGACACACAAATCATGGCTAGTATTAACAGTGACGGGATCGGCACACACTTTTACTGGTTTATCTTGAAAAATGTAATTAATTTATTGAAACATGAAAAAATGAAACTAAAGATATTTCTAAATTCAAATTACACTTCAAACAAAACTAAAATATTTTCAAAATAATGAAGTGGTCAAAAGAATCATACCAAATCCAAACATTTAACCCCCCCAATTTCATCCACTTTATGACAACATTTGGAAAAATACCAATAAAAATGAGATCAAAAATACAATTGTAAATATAAACATAATAATAATAATAACAATAGAAAAATAAACCATGCTCTATAGATTTAACACAAATCCCAAAAAGTGTTGTTTGATAAAACTGCTATGACAGTGATCGTCAGAGACATAATATGGTGTCCCACTATATTTTCAGAGTTTGGACAGTAAAATTATTACCTCCTGGTGGTGGAATCTCAGAACTGCAAATGTAGAAACTAAATTTGGGCTTTGCACTGAAAACAGACGTGGTATTGAAACGTCTTTACGCCACTTTATTACCATACAAAGTACACCAACAGTTTGCGCGCATACACCCACAGATAGCGCAGACACTCTCAAACATGGCCACTGGCACTTTGTGCTGGCACGGAAATGGATAAGATGCAGTGCATGGTCTTTGTGCGTAGCGCTGTGGTTTTACAAAAATAGAGCCCAGTATGTTGCTTGTAAAAATTTTCATTTGGTTAAAGCAGGGGCCCATGCTAACTAATACATGCTATAAATCAATGTACCATAACCATCTGATACATCTGATATATGAAAGTTTTCTCTCTCGTAAATGTAAATAATGCATCAAAATGTATGTCGAAATGATTGATGCCTGTCAGGCAAAACATGAGCTCATTGATGTCATTAAATATCAGTCTGCTTTTTTATTCCATCAGTTACTCCTGGTCGGAGGCTTCCATAAATATTTAGTTCATATGTAGAGGTTACGTCCTACCTAAGTTTATCGGTGCAACGTTCAAATATTTAGTAGGGTGTAAATTGTGACTTAGTGCCCATTTTATCCACAACTAGGCTAAGTTGTAATGTACGTATAGCTGGTGCGACCGGCCCCTGTTCTCACTGTCTCCTGTGCCTCCCCGCGCATACATGATGTTTATTTGCACATCATTTTCTCTGGTCTTCATGTTGTCAGTGTTCACAGCTGCAGAGAACGTTCTGGTAATGACAGCCTGCTGCTCAGACTCAGCTTTGAAGCAAGTACCACTCTGCCATCCCTTCTGGGCAAAATACCAAACAAAATGGTGTAAACTTTTAAAAACAAAACTGCTTCAATCTATTTTTCCTTCTTTCTTCACCCCGTGCCAGTCTCTCTCTCCTGTATTGCCCTCCCTGTCTGTGTTCCACTGTCATTAGCACTTTACATAACGTCCTCCCACTGTTTATGAAATGCTATTGGAAAGATGTGCCTAATTGGTGATTTCTGCTTTGGGTCATGTGCAACTCGCTGTGAGAACATCAGAACATTTAGATTTGTTCTGCTGAGATACAGTAAAATCAACTGATGTTCACACAAACATTTGTATGTAATCTTTAAATGAGAACACATTTGGCTTATTGTCCATGATGGAGGGCTCGAGCACAGGTTAATGCATTTCTTCCATTAAATCTTTCCTTCGTTTGTTTTTTGTCTCACAATAATAAAATAACCTTCCCAGCGCTACAGAGGACATTCATGGAGAGTGTGTTTGTCTCGCTCAATAAACTTGACCAGTCACACATCGGCAGTTCTGTTCATTTGTTTGATGCAGGTATTGGGACATTTTAACAAAGTTATGATTTTATTACTATGTAGTTTTCGTATATTATTATATTATCAGACCTATAATGTGATAAATAATAGATATTATTGTCCAGTCAATATGTGCATACAAGTATGTGATAAATACAATTACATCAAAGACAAGACACAACAAAAACACTTGGTTACTTGGTCAATTTGTTCTGTTTCTTATCAGTCTTTTTGATCATGTTTAATTTTTAGCATGTATTTGTTAATGTGTGTGTGTGTGTGTGTGTGTGTGTGTGTGTGTGTGTGTGTATGTGTGTGTGGCAGGGCGGAGGGCTGGGCCGGGTCGTGATCCTACACACCCGGTCCCGCCCTCCGCCCTGCCACAGTGTGTGTGTGTGTGTGTGCGTATATGTGTGTATATGTGTGTGTATATGTGTGTATGTGTGTTTGTGTGTGTATATGTGTGTGTATGTGTGTGTGTGTGTGTGTGTATATATGTGTGTTTGTGTGAGAGTGTGTGTGTGTGTGTGTATGTATGTGTATATGTATGTATGTGTGTGTGTGTGTGTGTGTGTGTATAGTGTGTGTGTGTGTGTATAGTGTATGTGTATGTATAGTGTGTGCGTGTGTGTGTTTTTGTGATTTACAAGGACAATTTTGTAAGTTACAAATTAGTAATTACAAGGTTATTATGCTATAAATGTGATTTATGAGGACATTTCTAGTGTCCCCATAATTCAAATCGCTTAAAAATCATACTAAACAATGTTTTATTGAAAATGTAAAAATGCAGAAGGTTTTCTGTGAGGGTTAGGTTTAGGGGTAGGGTTAGGTTTAGAGGATAGAATCTATAGTTTATACAGTATAAAAGTAATTATGTCTATGGAACGTCCTCATAATGATAGGTAGACCAACATGAGTGTGTGTGTGTGTGTGTGTGTGTGTGTGTGTGTATATGTGTGTGTGTGTGTGTGTGTGTGTGTGTGTGTGTGTGTGTGTGTGTGTGTGTGTGTGCATTTGAATCAACTCTTAAGTGTCTTTTTCGGAATAAAAAGAAATGAGCAATTGGGGATGAGAGGCAGAGAAAATTGTTGTTGTTTAGCTGTTTATATTGATTTTTCTGGGATGGCACAGATTCCCTCAAAGCAATTTGTTCAGAAGATCCTGTTAATGCTTAGGGGCTAAGGTGTTTTCATTATTTATTTCACATTGTAGCAATAGTCACTGGCACACATTCAAGTGCTGTTTGTCTATATGTATATTCATTTAACATCTCAGTGGCTTATTTTTAGGTGTCAGGCCACCACGGGCCCGCCAGCTAGAGGCCCCTGTCTGTCAAAGGCCCAGGGGCACTTGCTTCATTGGCCCAATTGGTATTCCATCCTTGTGTGTTTGGTTAGTTATGTTATTTATAAAAAGATGCACATAGACAGTCCTAAAATGCTTTTGAGGTCTGTTTTAAATGTGCCGCTCACACATGCTGATTCTTTATCATGTTTCCATGTGCCAGTTCTTTTCTTGGCATGGCTGGAATCACATCTGGCTTGCGGAGGACACACGGTTGAAAAGCTCTTGCCATTTGACAGGTGACATCACTATTTCTCCTCAAAAGCCTCACATTGGACAACCTATCCGTGACAGTCCTTTCTTAAGTAGTAGAGGTTGCAGTCATCTTGCCGGCTGTGAGATAACAGAGGCCTTTGAATAGTACTAACGCTATCTAATGGCTCTACCTGGCTGTCTTTCTACCTTTTCCAGCTGTCCATGACAGTCTCATCCACAGCAGAATGGCTTTGATTGGGGCCTTGTCTACTTCTGATTTGAGTGTTTCACCGTGATACCCCTTGAGCACGTCTCCATACCGGTAGCTGCTAGTATGCACGAATAGCTGCCGGTAGTGTGACAGTATTGTTGCGTTATTGCCAGTATGGTACATCGAGCACTCGCTATTTGATGAAATAAAAATATCTGGGTTTGTGATATTTCACAGTTTTTAAAGTATACATATTTGGCATGCTGTACAAAAATAATAAAGATGTTTCATGGTAAATGGTAAATGGTCTGCACTTTTATAGCGCTTTTTTCTAACCTCAGAGGTTACCAAAGCGCTTTACACTGTGTCCCAATCACCCATCCACACTCACATTCACACACAATTGGCGGCATGACATGGAATAGGGCCGCACAACATATTGAATATATCGCGGTATGCATGTCGCGTATTGCTTGGGCTTGCGATAACAGAATGATTTTAGTATAGTAACATTCAAGGTGATGCAGATAGTAGAGAATAGACTGGGCATGCAATTTCACTTGGTATGTGTGTGTTTAGTGTACATAGGCTCTGATCCCATGAGTGCTGCTCTTGGCCCTCAGATGTTCATTCATGTTTTGTTTTTTGCATACTATAAGTTGGAGAGAGAGAGAGAGAGAGAGCATGGTGCTCTGCTCTGTTTGAATGGCCAGCAACTGCAATCTGTCACACGCACCATTAAAGAGCATGAATACAATATTTATTGTTTGGATTTCAAGATAAAAATGACATAATTTTAAAGACTAATATCATGACCAAAAACTACTTCTGAGTAAAATGATCTAGTGTGTCACAATTGTGTGAACGCTGTTTTCCTGTGAACTGCACACGGGTCCGCTTGAAAAGGTGCATCCGCAGGCTCACAGCAGACAAACTGTGATATTCATCAGATCATTGTACATTCAATGCATCCGCGACAGACAAACACAAATGTTTTCTGTGCATATCAAGTTTTCGAGGTAAATCCAAAGAGACAAACTTTAATATTTCACTGAACACAGTGAAATCGTCTTGAGTTGTTACCTAGATACAATGGTAAACAGCTGCTTGTTGATGACGTAATCGGACAGCGGTTCAGACCCAAACAATATGATGTGAACGCAGATCAGCAGCAGTAAGGGGAGGAAATGAACTCTGGTTTGGTCCAAGCAATCGAACCAAGTGTGAACGCACCCTCAAACTTGACTTGTTTATTGGCTGCTGTGGATCTGTGTGGATTTATCAAAGGATGGGTTTCAAATAATAGATTTTACCATAAAATCATTCCTCTCAGTCTCAAATTCAGCATGCAGTAACAGGAAGAACATTAAACCAAAGCAGAAAGTGAATTTCTAAGGTTTTTGGACATAATTTTTTAAAATAAAAGTACCATATTGAATGAATCAATTTTGAAATGAATACGAACATGAATTACAGCGTAAAAATAAAAGAACATATTATACGACACAGATTGGTTTAGGATATCCCACAATATTATGAAATCAATGTTATTGTCATATGCTTTAAAAAAAATATAAAAAACAAGAGGAATTTTAACATCTGCTACATAGCTAATGGTCAAATGTTACGTTATACGCAGTCTGTATGCAATTTGAAACCAAAGACAACTATGTTTGTATTATCTGGGATAGATGTTTCTTTTTTATTCCAATAAATGTTTATTTGGGCGGTGGGGGATCTCATGTGCCACATGTACTGATGACGTCATCATAGGATTATCATACCACATTTTCCTTCCATATCATGCAGCCCTAATATGGAATATGATGATGCAATGTATTTGACAGTAGTAGTTGATGCTTGGGGTCTTTACTGCAGTCTTCAGGAATCACTGTAGTATATTTCCAGTCCTCTCCACTCACAGGGCCCGTAATGAGAGAGCACTTCTTTCATCTCCAGTTCAAGACATGATGAAAGACTCGTCCAGCCAAAACACCATTATGTGGATACACAATTATTCCCAATCTTATGCTGGTAACCAGCTGGTCCATTCTCAACTTCAATTGTCTTTGTTTTGTCTGAATCAAGAAAAGTATATCTAAAACATGTATTCATGTGTTTTGAGGAAGGGATATTTTGTTGACAGAATGTCATGTTTGAAGCATCTGAAAGGTATTTAGGAGGATTGTTGAAGGTAACGTGTGTCATTTCTCCACCAATAGCGTCATCAAGTGAAATTGAAAAATGATTGAGTATTTTACGGAATGGATGAATATCCCCCATCTTTCATTGGTCAGTGAAACAGACAGTCCCAACCCGAAGTCATGCTATTTGTTTAGCCAGTATTCCCATGTCAGGTGCAATCATTGCTCAGACAGAGTAATGGACCCTTTCACACTTCTGGGTTTTGGAATGTGGAAGTAAATGATTGCAGGTAAACTTTGATAGCAGTGAATGGGAGTGAATTGGAGACAACACCAAATATCATTTTTGCTTACCCATGTGCCCCAAAATCAAAAGAAAAACGGCACTATTGCATTTACTGAACTTCCCAAATAAAAATGGAGAGTGATGGATTACGCCAGTCAAAACAGAAATGGCAAATTTACTGTCACTTTCTCTGCATATGAAGTAGAAACCGCATCACATTTGTGGTAATTTGTTTTAAAAAAATATTCCAGGGAAATATAATACAAAGTATATTGTTATACATTTACACTTAATAATAAAACATTTGCAAATATTCAAAAGTTTGCTAGGTTTCTGCTGCTAAATAAGTCTTTGAAAAAGGCCCGTAATCGCACCACTGAGAGTTTTAACTGAGTCACACTATGAATGTCTTATAGTTTATTCTCCTTATTAAGCTTGAATAAGAGAATATAAAGGGGCACTCAGTAACTTTTACCTTTGTGTAATCTTGGACTTACACTGACTCCTAGTGGCGTGGATGCAGCATCATTTCAAATCTATATTTTTCAGTTTCAGATGCCCTTGTAGAAATGCATTATTCATAGTCAGCCATGATTCATTTAATCAATGAGTGAAAGTGTCAAATAACAAGATAGTTACTAAGATCAAGGGAGTATTATTTGGTTGGTCATGTGATTCTAACATGGCAGCCCCCATGTGCGGAGCCACACCATGTAGTGTAAATCATTTGCTTGAGTTCCAGGGCTGGTTAGACAAATATGGGTCTTGCCCACACAATCAACAAAAAAATGTATGATTTGTGTATTGGTTAAAGGCAATATGGGGGCAGGCTGTGTGCTGCAAACACTTAGGGTGGTCTATAGACCGCTCAACCAATCAGCACCAGAAATGTGTAGTATTTGACTATTTTTGTCATTGGCTGAAAGCAACTACACACTCGAGAAGTGCCTGTGGCTAACCAGAGAGTCAGAGATGTCATGTGAGTGAGAACAGTAATAAGAGTTATTTCTGTGCAATTTCTAGGTTTTTAGTGCCCATGAAGAAGCCTGGTGATGTCTCTAGCAGTGATCATGTGGCTGCTGTTAATGCACTTATCAAACACCTGCCTCCACCTCACCTCGTGTTTTTTACCAAATTTTAACGCTCAGGTGTTCGTGAAATGCTGGACGTGAATTATGAAGTAGATGTCTGTGAATGGCATATTCTGTCCCGCTCCTACCCACTACTTTCACGATTGTCCTGCGCAAAAGCCCACAGGTAGAGGACTACGATTCTCTCCCGCTCCAGTATCACAGGCTATTTATTTACAATTCCCACCTGAAAAAAAAAACTGAAAGAGAGAAAAAAATATGTTCTGTTAACACCCTGACATTGCCAAATATCTATTTGACCTTTGGTTGGTTTCAAAGTTTTGTTTGTAGCCTAACTTTCTTTAAAGGGCACCTATTTTGCCCCTTTTCACAAGATATAATTTAAATCTTTGGTGTCCCCAGAATGTGTCTGTGACGTTTCAGCTCAAAATACCCCACAGATCATTTATTATATAATATATTGAAAATGCCAGTTTTTGTGTGTGTGTCTTTAAATGCAAATGAGCTGCTGCTCCCCGCCCCATATCCAGAATAGGGCGAAGTTTTGACATCTCTTCTTTGGATAACTAGACATCATAAGCAATATGACTGACAGCCAAAAATAGTGATGTTCAGCCTGTGTTTGAACCGTCAGACACTGATGAGGGAGAGACTCCGTCAGAACTAACAACTCTGAGAATGAATCAGGAAGTTTCCGAATGGTTATACATAAATGTATTTATATGTTGTAGAGTTTTTTCAGAAGTTTTGCAATGATGGATGAGCAAAACACACACACACACACACACACACACACACACACACACACACACACACACACACACACACACACACACACACACACACACACACACACACACACACACACACACTACACTCACAAACACACACACACACACACACACACACACACACGTCCACTTTGTATACTTTGTTGGGTTTATTTTATTTCTTAAAGAGTAAAATCCCATAAAGAGTAGCAGGCTAGCGGCTAGTTGTTTACTAATGGTATCTGTGGACTCATTACTTTGTGTGTCCTAGGTTTTTGACCAATCACAGGCTGCAGCACCTGCCACAATCTCCCAAAGTCCCAATACACCCCTAAAGTACCTACTCCAGAGTAAGAGCTAAAAATCCCCCAAATATGGTTCAGAGTAACTATCGTTCCTTAGGTGAGAAAGTGATGAAAGTACTTATCCCAGGGAAAAGTACTTAAAACTGTCTTTAGTACCTGTAGTGGGAATCTGTCATTTTGCCTTTGTAGGGCAGTATAATTACTAGTGCATTAACCATAAAGTCAAACAGCAAGAATCGTTATCAGTTCCCACATGTGGCAAATTTTAGGATCTTATATGTTATTGATCTCTCCATCTAATATATATCCTTCCACTCCTCCCTTGTTTTCCTCCTTGATATTTTTCTCCAGTCCATTCATTCATGAGGAGTCTGATTTGTCATTTTGATTTGCTTTAAGGCTGTAATTCTAAGTACTCTGAAAGTGTATTGCTTTATTGTATTTCTTAGTAATGGAGGTTGAATGCCAAAAATAATGTTGTCAGGGCCCACTTCATTCTTATGTTTATATATATATATATATATATATATATATATATATATATATATATATATATATATATATATATATATATATATACACATTATATATTTATACAATGTTTATATGTTTATATTTTCAATATATTTTTAATATGGGGAATAAGTGTAGTTATATTGGGCCTTATGACCTTAACAATTACGCCCACCAATGCCCATCTATGACACCCCAGACCTCTTGAGTTCCTGAACAGCTATCTTCTCCCATAAGATACAGATGATGACCACATCAATGTTACAAATTAAAGGCAACAGAACTTTCCGGAGGCAGAACTGTTAATTTAGCCTGTTGCTATGGTTACAAGATACCCCTCCTCCTCACATGACAGATACACTAGATGGTGGCTGTGGTTTATTTGATAGTAAACATTGACCTCCTGTGCTCATTATCAGGTTATGTAAGACCAGAGTTGAGAAGATGGAAGAGTAACAAGCAGGTGGTGTTAGGATGTCCTAATGGTCAGGCATGTGTGACTAATGTTGGATGCCAGCACTCCGTCCAGAGGCTGGAAATCGATTTATTTTGTTCTCCCAGAATAGGGGATTAAGTGGCAAAGGACAGAGGGGATGCTGTCTTTGAGGGCTAAAGCTGTTTCCTCAGACTCAGGTCTGTCAGTTTAACCCCCCTGAGAAATTCTTGGTTCATTCCTTACATCCTATGCAAGCTAAAGGTGTCTTTTCAGCATTAGTTCTCAACTGGTTTTGGTTCAGAAGCACAATTTTACAAAAGCAGAACTTTTTTCTTCTGAACGAACAAAAGAATTCATGTTCTCTGCAATTAGAACAGACCGTCTCACCAATTTGTATGAAAGAAAGTATTGGAAATGGGGAAGACACACGCCACACATAACTAGTATGAGAATCAAGACGCTGATCTTTCTTTTATAGACATTTATGATAAAAGTTGAAATGTTACATCTATGATGTGTTCTTGATATAAAGTAAATCTTTAAATATTACTGGCACTAAAACTAAAAGGACCCACTCAATGTTGTCTCAGCCACAGATAATCTCAAAGAGCAGTGTGGAGTCACGAGTGCTCTTCATAATTGTGTGCTGGAAAGCAGCCGCCAAACAGCCCATTATTGTAAAGCCCATTATTTTTTCTTTTTGAAGGGACTCGACTGGTCTCAGGGTCTGATTCCATACTTGTTCGTGTCTGAGTAGAGACCGGAGAAGGTCGAGTCCATGACAAGACCAAGACCATAAAAATATGTTGGAGTGGTGGTGGCATAGTGGGCTAAAGCACATAACTGGTAATCAGAAGGTTGCTGGTTTGATCCCCACAGTCACCACCATTGTGTCCTTGAGTAAGACACTTAACTCCAGGTTGCTCCGGGGGGATTGTCCCTGTAATAAGTGCTCTGTAAGTCCCTTTGGATAAAAGTGTCTGCCAAATGCATAAATGTAAATATGTTCTCAAGACCAAGTCCAAGACCGAGTCCTGTCTCGAGTACGACAACACTTGTTCTAAGCCCTGTTTATGCTGCAGTGAATGTTAAATCTCATCTGTGCTAAAATGTGTGTCTTCACCAGCTGCAACAGGACATTATATGCTTGCTTAGTTTCTATTTCTGTAGCATTGTGACTGTAGCCCCACAGTGAAATCTCTTTGGTCCAAAATACTGCAGCACATATCTGTATATTAAAAATCAAATGTTCTGATTGGTTGTGATTGTGCCACGTCACACATCATTTTTACTTTTAGGGAGGACAGAAAAATGACTTGTCGCTGGAAACTTGTTACATCATGCCTGGTTAGGAGTTGGTGTGATGTTGCGTTCAGTATAAGTAATTCAAAAGCACAAAGTCGGCAAAGTATTTTTTTGTAGGTGGCAAAGCTGTCTTTGTGTTTGCTCTTAATTATCCTTACTGGCATTGAGAGATTTCTTGAAACTTTCCATAGCCATCTATGATAAATGGACACACACCACTGGTGTAAATGTGCTTGTGTGTCACCTGCAAGAGCAGTAGCTAATGAGTCCTCAACCCTCCATCAGCACTTGCTCCACCTCACAATGAAACAAATGGTCCAGGACACTCATTGCTCTCTGTCATTTCCCATTTCCTTTCTGGCACCTGTTATCTATTTTTATAATAGTCTAAAAATGTGTGTTCATTCGTACCTGCTCAATACATTATTTTCTCACTCATTCAGTACTCTGCCTCTCTAATACACTTGTATTTACTGGACTGTATCACTTTGCATCTCATTTGTATCGCTCTAATCTCCATCCAGCTGTATCGGCCTTGTTTATTTCATGCACAGTAATCCACTGCAATGGTCCCGCAAAACTCTATCTCTCTCTCTCTCTCTCTCTCTCTCTCTCTCTCTCTCTCTCAGTGACTCATATCCTCTATGTAGAGGAGGCAGAGCAATTTGAGAGCATGATCCAGCCTAAATGAAATGGCTCTTTATCAGCTGTGCACACTTATTCTTGCTCTATCAGTTTCATGAGATCCCTATTGTGGACTCTCCATCCAGACACCTCTTGCTCTGTCAAAATTATAATCAAGCACAGACAAATAACTCGTTCTTTCTTCATGTTCTTGTACATACAGCACAGGGTATGTCTTTCTGGTCAGATGTTACACAGCTCAGGAGGCTGACATTTTAATTAAGAGTTATTTATAACTTAAGAGTTAAAATGAATTCTCGTATTCCATATTAATATGCAGAGGCAAATAAGTAAAACACTTCTTAGGTTGATTTCACCTAAAAATGTAACTGTGTCTCTGTCGTGCTGTAAAAACATTTGTCTGTTTGTTTGATGCTGTCCAGCATGACACAGCAATGATGACTCAACCAATGGAGTCCGTTTTGGAGTTTTATTTTTGCAATGCAGGTGTCACAGAAAATCTTCTATTTCTTCAGATATTTCTTCCAATTTACTTTTGGTAAATGTGGCAAATCAGACATATACAGTGAGGAAAATAAGTATTTGAACACCCTGCTATTTTGCAAGTTCTCCCACTTAGAAATCATGGAGGGGTCTGAAATTTTCATCGTAGGTGCATGTCCACTGTGAGACACATAATCTAAAAAAAAAAATCCAGAAATCACAATGTATGATTTTTTAACTATTTATTTGTATGATACAGCTGCAAATAAGTATTTGAACACCTGTCTATCAGCTAGAATTCTGACCCTCAAAGACCTGTTAGTCTGCCTTTAAAATGTCCACCTCCACTCCATTTATTATCCTAAATTAGATGCACCTGTTTGAGGACGTTAGCTGCATAAAGACACCTGTCCACCCCATACAATCAGTAAGAATCCGACTACTAACATGGCCAAGACCAAAGAGCTGTCCAAAGACACTAGAGACAAAATTGCACACCTCCACAAGGCTGGAAAGGGCTACGGGGAAATCGCCAAGCAGCTTGGTGAAAAAAGGTCCACTGTTGGAGCAATCATTAGAAAATGGAAGAAGCTAAACATGACTGTCAATCTCCCTCGGACTGGGGCTCCATGCAAGATCTCACCTCGTGGGGTCTCAATGATCCTAAGAAAGGTGAGAAATCAGCCCAGAACTACACGGGAGGAGCTGGTCAATGACCTGAAAAGAGCTGGGACCACCGCTTCCAAGGTTACTGTTGGTAATACACTAAGACGCCACGGTTTGAAATCATGCATGGCACGGAAGGTTCCCCTGCTTAAACCAGCACATGTCAAGGCCTGTCTTAAGTTTGCCAATGACCATTTGGATGATCCAGAGGAGTCATGGGAGAAAGTCATGTGGTCAGATGAGACCTTTTGGTCATAATTCCACTAACCGTGTTTGGAGGAAGAAGAATGATGTGTACCATCCCAAGAACACCATCCCTACTGTGAAGCATGGGGGTGGTAGCATCATGCTTTGGGGGTGTTTTTCTGCACATGGGACAGGGCTGACTGCACTGTATTAAGGAGAGGATGTATTATGCAGATTTTGGGGAACAACCTCCTTCCCTCAGTTAGAGCATTGAAGATGGGTCGAGGCTGGGTCTTCCAACATGACAATGACCCAAAGCACACAGCCAGGATAACCAAGGAGTGGCTCTGTAAGAAGCATATCAAGGTTCTGGCGTGGCCTAGCCAGTCTCCAGACCTAAACCCAATAGAGAATCTTTGGAGGGAGCTCAAACTCCTTGTTTCTCAGTGACAGCCCAGAAACCTGACTGATCTAGAGAAGATCTGTGTGGAGGAGTGGGCCAAAATCCCTCCTGCAGTGTGTGCAAACCTGGTGAAAAACTACAGGAAACGTTTGACCTCTGTAATTGCAAACAAAGGCTAATGTACCAAATATTAACATTGATTTTCTCAGGTGTTCAAATACTTATTTGCAGCTGTATCATACAAATAAATAGTTAAAAAATCATACATTGTGATTTCTGGATTTTTTTTTAGATTATGTGTCTCACAGTGGACATGCACCTACGATGACAATTTCAGACCCCTCCATGATTTCTAAGTGGGAGAACTTGCAAAATAGCAGGGTGTTCAAATACTTATTTTCCTCACTGTAAATACAGCATGACTATGCAGGTAGTGCTCTAAAACTGTATAAATGTGTATTACATAGCTCAGATAATTTGAGCTTGGAGAAATTCATGAGTCAAAATTGAGAAGCAGGACATTTAAGAGAAAGTCTGCTTTTGCTCAATGATGGTGTCCTGGACCATTTGTTTAATTGTGAGCTGGTAAAAGCACTGATGGAGGGACGAGGACTCTCGATTCATTTGCTTTTCTCGTAACATAAAATAAGATATTTGAAGCAGCTTTATTTCAGACAACAGTTTATAGTGAGCAGGAGCTGTCTTGATTCAAAAAGGACAAATACAATACAACACTGTTAAAGGTGCTGTATAAAGGCAGCATAAAAGTAGTTGTGCACTTTATTCAAGTTTTCTGGGGCCATATAGCAGCTTTGTCACAACTCAGTCACGTAATTATATACAGTAGATATGCCAATAAAGAAACTAAATTCAATTTTTTTCTTTGAGACAGCACATAAAAAATTAAAGGGTAATAAAAACAACCTTTTAAAACCAAAAATGAGCAACAATTTTTGGTCTTTATCACATTTAAAGCCTTTCATTCTGAATATTATTGTATTCACAGCCTTTACTATTTTAAAAGACCAAAGATGACCATTATATTTGTGACCTTAAAACCCTGGTCCTGGTCAGCATGGGTCACGTTCGTCTATCTGTAATGTAATTTAACCACTGACCCCATGTCTTCTTCCCTCTCACTGCTCTGAGTGTCCTTATGCTCCTTCTGTTCTTAATTACCGATGTCAGATGTTCTGTCACTGAACTCATCACAGTATTGGTTTTCATTACCTCAGTCATTAGAACTACCACTGTACACTCTCCTACTCATAAATATTCATCCACACGTTTTTTAACACAGTCCGGACAGGTCTCTGCATCCACTTAGCTAATTAGAGGAAGCTATTGGCAAGACTGAGGGTCTCCAGGAAATATGTAGATTGAGAGAAGATTACAGTATGAAGAATGCATCTGAAAAAGATGATAAATAAATTATAACACATGTCAAGGCTATTGATTGATTACCAGAAGCTGTGAGGTCATTCATTGCTCCTTGTGGGGCTTTCCGTTCAATCAAGTTGGAGTATCATTCAATAAACTATTTGTTGACTGGCAGCTTTCTTTTGAGAATTCAGAGCCTCACTGATTCTCTGGAGATTTATATGTGTCATTTTCATGAGAATGTTTTTTAAAGATTAGGTTACCTTCATGCTTAGCTGCTAGCACAGAATGTTTGACAGATAAATATCCCAATTCCCATTTCAGTGACTCATCCAGAGAATGTTTTTATTTGATTTTACCAGGTTAGTCTCTTGAGATTGCAGATCTCTTTTACGAGAGAGTCTGGCCAAAATAGCAGCATAAAACTTGAGATACACAAGTAAAAAAAACAATTATACAACATTTGCTAAATTAAATTACATTTAGGCTAATTATACATTACAACATTGACACTCACCAAAGTTGCTGTCTAAAAAATCTTTGATTTATCTCCTAAATACATTTAAAGGCACTAGTTTTAGTAATTTTAAGCTTAGCTGAAGAACATTCCAAGAAAAACGACTTTCCAAACTCATTCCTCACCTTAGGGACTAGGGCACATTAAATATGTTTGATTCTCTATCAACTAAACAACATAGAGGTCACATGTAAATTGAATAAATAAATTCATCTGGGGCCTGGGTTGCTCAGCAAGTAAAGACGCTGAATATCACCCCTGCAGTCTTGATTTGAATCCAGGGTGTGCTGAGTGACTCCAGCCAGGTCCCCTAAGCAACCAAATTGGCCCGGTTGCTATGGAGGGTAGAGTCACATGGGGTAATTGCTCTCGGTTGTGCGTTGATGCCGTGGAGAATAGCATGAAGCCTCCTCGTGGTCACTATAATGTGGCTCTCTGTGGGGCGTGTGGTGTGTGGATGCCGAGGAGAATAGTGTGAAGCCTCCACACGTTCTATGTCTCTGCAGTAACACACTCAACAAGTCACGTGATAAGATGCGCGGATTGGCAGTCTCAGACGCGGAGGCAACTGAGATTCGTCTTCCATCACCCAGATCGAGGTGAGTCACTACACCACCACGAGGACTCAGAGCGCATTGGGAATTGGGCATTTCAAATTGGAGAGAAAACTAAAAATTACAAAATAAATAAATCAAAGTGATGACTTTGACAAAGTCATAAAATAAAAAAATAAAACAAAAGCTCATAAAATATCCCAAATAGCCCAAGGTGGCACTTTGTCACCTGACTATTCAATAAACTGACAACCTTGTCACTTCTTACTCATCTCTTAAAAATATACACACAGTATGTCTATGTTTAAACTCAATAAAATACAGAAACTCACCTTCCACCAACCCGGTTTTACAAGGTGTTTCCCGTGTCCCAGCAGTTCTCAAAATAAAACGAATTATGTCCTGGTTTCAACTGTTAGGCTCACAGATTATTTCTTTAAAATTAAATATAATCAAATACTTTCATTCCTGTCTTTCAGGAAATCAGCTTACAATGTATCTAGTTACCACATATGTCTCTTGGTACAACGTAATTAGTTATCTAGTTAAGACCCAGTTTACATGGAGTTAAAAAAAAACAGTTTATTCCAGGGGTTTTGCAGATAGCTGCGTTCTGAAACGTCATGCTAGCATGGCTGTTTTCCATACTCCAATAAATGGATTAAGAGAAAGTGATTTGACACCCTTAGCTTTCTGTCAGAGAAAGCCGCTTATGTGGCATATAAATGCATAAGAAGCGTTCTTACAGGTCTTAGAGTGAGCATGTTTGTATGTGCTCAAATGCGGCGGGGGAACCCCAGGGTATGACATATTGTACAAAATTACACAGTGCATACAATCGCGGAAGAATATGCGGTGAAGTTGTGTAGAGTGGTGGTGTAGTGGGATAAAGCACATAACTGTTAATCAGAAGGTTGCTGGTTTGATCCCCACAGTCACCACCATTGTGCACTTGAGTAAGGCACTTAACTCCAGGTTGCTCCGGGGGGATTGTCCCTGTAATAAGTGCACTGTAAGTCACTTTGGAGAAAAGCGTCTGCCAAATGCATAAATGTAAATGTAAATGTGTCTTAAGCAACCTTCTTGCAATAAAACAGCTTTCTGGTGTCCATGTAAATGTGCTATTATTTGACACATACAATTTTTGCAGAAATGATTATCACTCCACCTCCTTTTGTTGAACCAACGTAGTTCAAACAAAGAATGTGGGACATGGGAAGCAGTCGTGACTTACTAGATAATTTCTCTCACGTTGCATTGTACTATGGTAGTTAAGCAATGAAAACACAATCCTGTTTTGAGACTTTTAGTCACCCTATCTGACATGCAATTGGTAATCTCTGAACAGAACTGTTCAGGTCGTAGTCGAACAACCTGGAAGAGAATTCGCTATGGGTTCTCTCAGAATTTTCCTATGGGTTTTTATAGTGGGATTTTTCAAATAATGAGTAAAATAAGGTCTGTGGTAAACATACATCAAATGTTAATTTTAAAGTCATATTGAATTGCATAAAAACACACAAAAACACATATCGGCTTCAAAATTTACGTTTGAGGTATGAAAGTGTGTAGAAAATCAAAGTCTCTTCATGCAGTCCACATAGGTACGCAAAGCATGCACCGGACACAGCAACGATAAGGCTGGGTCTGCCTCCTCCTGGGGCAGCTTCGCTTGCAGGTTCACTACCTGGTCCCTGAAGGGGGTCATAGGAACCTTGGGCACGTAGCCCGGTCGAGGTCTTAGGATGACGTGAGCATCTGCCAGACCGGACTCCTGGCAAGTATTGATGACAGAAAATGCTCGCAGGTCCCCAACTCTCTTGATGGAAGCGAGTGCAATCAGGAGGGCCGTCTTCAAGGAGAGGGCTCTAAGCTCGACTGAGTCTAGTGGCTCGAAGGGGGGGTCTCTGAAGGCCGAAAGGACCATAGAGAGATCCCATGAGGGGAACAGGCATGGCCTGAGAGGGTTCAGCCTCCGGGTGCCTCTAAGGAACCTTATAATCAGGTTGTGCTTCCTTAAGGACTTGCCGTCCACTGCATTGTGGTAAGCTGTCCTGGCGGCTACATAGACCTTCAAAGTGTGTGTGGGGGGGCAGCCTCCCCTCCAGCAGACATGAGAGCATCGACCCGACTGCACATCTCGGTGGGTCTTCAGATCGGGAAGAACACCAATTCATGAACAAGTGCCACTTTGTGGCGTAAAGCTGCCTGGTAGAGGGAGCTCTGACTTGGTTGATCGTGTCTACGACAGCAGGTGGTAGGCCACTTAGATCTTCCGCATCCCGTCCAGGGGCCATACGTGGAGGTTCCAGACGTCTGGGCGCGGATGCCAGAGGGTGCCCCGTCTCTGAGAAAGAAGATCCTTCCTCAGGGGAATTCGCCAGGGAGGGGCTGTCGCGAGGAGCGTAAGGTCTGAGAACCAAGTCCGTGGTCCCTCCAGCTTCATCTCAGCTTCATCGCATCCCTGTGAGGTAAATGCCTGGAGAACTAAATCACGTCGCTGAGTCGGATGGTCCCAGCCAGCCAGCGCAATGGGTTGGAATTATAATAATTATTATTATAAAAAGGCATATACAAGGCATATTTTATTAATTTATCAAAAGCGGTGATTTTAGCTCACTGATCCACACAGAACTCAATTAGAGATTAGATCTGTGACTTGTCAAAGCAGATATAACTGATTGGTCCCTGTCTCCATATCCAACACCAGTGCTGCCTCTCCACTAAATTACTTTAATTAAGAACCTTTACAGATGCATGGGAGGGAACAAACTCTCTCTCTCTCTTCTCTTTCTCACACACTCTCACTTCATGAATGATAAGTGCAGGTGTTGAAAAGATCTCCCAATCTGACCTTATCATTTGTCATGAGAGCTGGTTCCTCTGACGAAGACGTGAAAGGTCCCACTGTGTCTCTTTGTCTCTCCAAACCTTTCTGCATTTGTTATTTGTTTTCCCCAAGGTAAAAGGTCCCACAATGACAAGCATTACATGGCTATAAATTAAATTGGCTGACATATCAAGGTTAGATATTTAGTCACTGTCAAGCCTGTGCTAACCCTGATTATTTCAGTGTGATCTTAACAGTTTGTGCATCACATTTTTGTGCAGACTGTTGTGTGAACCTGTTACAATGTAAAGCAGATTTGGAAAAAAGTTTGTATTTTAATTAAAGAATGTGGCAGTGGCAACTATATTGGACCCAAACGCATCCACAGCCTGTGAGTAAGTGTTGGGGGTGTGGTCGAGTGTTCGTCCGGAGCGAGAGAAAGCGGTAAGGGTGCATACACTTGATCACTATAATGTCTAACATCTGTTTCTGATGGCAGTAAGCACTGGGGAGAGCAATATAAGGAGAAACCATGCCAGAGGCAAGGGGAGAGAGAGACACACGAAGCTAACTGTGTGTGCTCATGTTAAGCTGAAAAGCTATTTATCTTATGAGCGTGTAAATAAAACTTACCATTTGAGCTGAAGTTCACATATATAGAACCTTGTTACACTGGTTCCGAAACCCGGGAAAATTGGAGGAAGTATACGCCGACATGTAGTCCTCACCATTGGCGGAATCAATCCAAGCCCTCGCCAACATGCACCATTCTCAACATTAGGATCTGCTTGAGATGCGCAAGGACCAGGAGGTGCTCCAGGCTCAAGCAGTGGACCGGCAGGTGATTCAGAGCTTACTGCACCGAAGAAAGCCCCAGCCGTGACCCCGGACACCGCTTCCCCCATGCCTCCGGTCGCCCTCATGAAAATGGAGGCAGAAGATGACCCAGAGGCGTTCTTGGACTTATTTTAGTGCACGGCTGAGATCTGGAGGTGGCAGTGAACTCAGTGGGCACCAGACTCATCCCACTCCTGTCAGGGGGATCCCAGCTTGCGGCGCAACAACTACCGGCGTCAAGTATTCTGGTGTATGACGATCTGAAGAAGACCATACTGCAGCAGGTTGGCCACACCCCGAACAGCATCGACAACAGTTTTTATTGATGAAGCTGGACATGCGTGGCCGCCCGTTTGCCATCGCTCTGAGATGCCTGCCGGAAGTGGCTGCTGGCTGAGGACTGCGACACAGAGGGAAGAGCCCTGCTACTCTCTCTCCCTCCATTCTCTCTTTGCCCCCTTTTCACAGACTATCCCGTTTCCCAGGAAGCATTGGAATTTTGAACAGGTCCCACATTCCTCCACAGGGTTTTCCCCATTTGAGATGCTGTATGGACGGCGACTGTGCGATGTGCACGACATCATCTATCTTAAAGCAAAACTTTAACACAGGAGAATATGCTCGATAGATCATCGAATAGAAATGGATAAATGAAATGGATAATAGAAATGAATATACACCATTGAAATGGTTAAATACATGATGTTGTATTTTAAATGTTTTTATTTATTTTATTATGTTTTATATTTAACTTTAAATCAATCTGTTTTTTATATTTTGTTTGTTTGATCAGTAAAGCACTTTGGGTCAGCTTCTGTTGTTTTTAATTGTGCTCTATAAATAAAGGATGACTTGACTATGACAGGGGCACTCGGCTACAGGAATCTGCACCGGGAGACAAACTGCTGTATTACTCCCAACATTGAGCTCTAAATTACTTGCCAAGTGGCAAGGGCCTTTTGAGGTCACATGACGTGTAGGAGATTTTGATTATGAGGTAAGGCGAACAGATAGAGGTGATGCACGTCAAATACACCATCTCAACCTCCTGAAATTATGGAGGGAGGCGGTCCCTGTGACTTTGGCAACAGTGGTCTGGAGAGGGCGGAGCTCAGTCTGGAGGTGAACTTAAAAGCCAATCATGTCACCCCGGTCACTTGTGGGGACCACCTCTCACCATCCAGTTATGCTATGAGGTAATGTATTGTTGTTGTGAGTGATGTAAACCCAGAGGAAAATGGTATTGCTCAGAGCTTGCTCAATAAGTTATTAGAGATTTCAGTTATGTTTCATCTCAGTAACTTTGTCTTTTTTACCTGAAGTCATCCTGGCCTCATTATCATTACAGGACTGTGGCAACATTTTTGTAAAATAAAATGACGTGCTTCATCACACATTTAGCTGCAGTTTCCTAGGGGAAGGTCCAGCAGGGGGTGCCAAAGTTAGTGAAATGGATTCGTAATCAGACTTTATTTATCGTGTGTTCACGAGTTGATTGACAGTCGATATCTGTATCTAAAAGGTGATCGTCTCTTTCATTTGTAAGATCTCTTCTGAAACTTGAGAGGAGACACATTTGAGATAATTGGGGTCTTTTTCTCAGTAGAAAAATCTGAGAAGCAGGAGACTTAGCAAATGTTGCCAGTTAATCTCATTGCCGTTTAGGGGAACAACTGAGATATTAATGAGTTCTCTTTTGTGTTATATTCGTAAGCTTGGCTGATTGTACACCATTGATAGCCAACTTAACGTCAACAAAGGGTCATTATGAGACTGACCCTGTCCTCTGATAGAGTAAAATAATGTGATCTTGGTGACCCAAGTGTGTGTGAGTGGTCTTATCTGACTGGAACAACATAAAGACTAAAGATGACAGTGCTACCTCTCGCTGTGCTACCACAAGTTAATGATCAACCTGGTTTTAGTGCTAGTGGATGTCCTAATGAGCAATTAATGTTGTATTAGAGGGCTTAGAGTGTGTGTTTACTGGACGCTGGTGTGTGTGTGTGTGTATAATTGGATGTGAAGACTATAAAAATCAAACAGATAACGCACACCTTTGACTATGGATCCGTCAGTTAAGTAGGATGCTTTTTAAGTCATTGGTCTGTTGAATTTCTCTATGTCTTCACAAGAAGGAAGATTACTGTGGTGAAATGCTGTGAGTAAACCTGACCAAGTCTCAATGGCCAGACATGTAGAATATTCCTTTTGATTAGCCCCATACAGCTAGAAACCCATGCAGAGATATTCAATGATAATAGGATATTATGGCATTAACTAACTGATTTCATTTTAAGCCCAAAGTGGCAAAAGAATGTCTCACTTGTATCACTTGAAATGAAAATCAAATGAATAGCACTTTTAGCTTCTGTTAGATAATAAAGGCTGTTCAGTGATCTACATTGTGAGTAAATGACTCAGATATGCAACCAAATATTGCGCTATGCGACTAAAATATGCCTGTTATTAGCCACTGGCTAGTAAATATTCAGATTTCATTTGTCAGTGATTGAGTTGTGTAATGACAAAGAAGAACTTTAGCAATGAGGTCCTTTTACTGTATGCTTTGTCGCATGAGTGCACACAAGGTTAAAACAAATGAACCTTATTTGGCTGCAGTGGGTCCTGAGTTGTCATCAATGCTTTAGTTGAGCCATGATATGCCATAGTTACATTTACATTGCATTTAATGACGTCAACTCTGATTTTGCTTGTCCAAGGACTGTTTTCACAACATTTCCATTTCATAGCATGGCTACAGACCAATGCAATGCACCTGTTGGACGTCTGATGGGAGCTAAATGTTTAGGAAAACTCAAGAGCTTGTTGATTTGAATTTAATATTTGTGCATGTAAGTTAATACACATTATGCAAGTAAAGTCTGGTATGACCTGTTCTGTGTAATGTGTGTCCTAAGATAAGATCCATGCACTCCATTTTCATTCTAATAATGTTTCTTTTAATTAGTGATAAGGGGTGTGTTCGACAAACGTGGCTTTATGTCATACTGTTTCGAAACGTATGCCGCTAAGGGGCTTTGATCCAACAGTGAAACCCTGAATCAGAGTTACAGTAAATTACAGACTGTAACTGATCTTGAGCCATTTTACAAATAACTTTAAACAAGAGTTGCTCATATGAATTCAGTCATTTAAAATGTCCTGTTGATTACCTTCAGTTTTGTTTCCATCGGTAAAATCTAAATGTTGTGTTTATGAGAAAGACATTTGAGAGAGATATTTAGTGATATTTGAAGAGATCTATTAGTTTTACACAAAGTAAATCTGGAATTTTAGCTATCGTCCATGATAACGCCTGCACGCCTTTTATTCTATGATGTAAACCCAATGTGGTGCTGTTGTAAATGCTTTATCACAGTCTAGTGTTGAATGCATCTCACCACATTTGAGGTACTGTGTATCACTGTAGTGTTTTGATTACAAATGCTTATTGCACAATCTGTTTTTTATTTTTAATACAAATTTAAATTTTGTTTTAGAATTAAAAAAAAAACAAGTACTATTTATTAGCATTTAAAATCATTTATATACAGTAATCATAAAAAGGCCAATTTATATGTGAAGGTCTACATATTTAGCAAATATTCAGATTATTTAATTCCAGGATATTGTACATTACCATAAAACAATTATGAAAAATACAGTGCTGTAAATCATTTCCAACACATTGTGTCATTCACTGGGTTTCCATCAAACGTTCCCATGCGCATTTTGAAATCCTGAATGGAAAGTGTTGATATGCGAATAAACTCTCTAAATGTACTTAAATACAATGAACTAGGAGGAGGTCGACTTCCTAGAGTTTCACATTAGTTCAAATGTGTACTAAAGTGTTGCAAAACTATTTGGGCCATTTGTGCACGTGAGTGTGGGAGAGACTGATATGAATGGCCCAACAAAAGGTCTGACCTGGGCACACAATTCTTCAAACTAAGCCCTCGACATTCGGAAGTGTTTAACCCACAGCTGGTCTTAAAATGGGTCTTCAATATCCGCCAGATCAGTTTTGAGCACGGGCCCTCCTGTGTTTGCGGAAGGCATCGCAGCCATTTCAGCCGTCATAATATTAGATATTAAACTTGTTCTGCAGCGCCTCCTGGTAGCAATCCTGTAAATACAACTAACAAGGTTATTCAGCTGCTCCAAGAAAACTAGCAGGGATCCCTCAAGATAATGTGCATGATGTAGTGGATGGAAATGCACAAAGATTCATGTTCTCTTTAGTCAAATGTTTAGAAATGCTCTGCTAAACATTTCGATGGCAAACCCAGCAATTGTAGCTGCTTTTGACTCGAGTCTTCCCATTGCTTTTACAGCAGCAGATGCATTCAGCCTGTGGGGTTTCAAGCACTTCAAAATGGGTTCAATTCATTTGAAGTTTTGGAAAACTTTGTTTCTCCCTTTCTGTTATTTCCAGTCAGTTGTTGATCAAAAAGTAAAAAGAAACATGAACTTTAATCACACATTGCACGATTCTTTAATATGTGCCCAACCGTAAACACTTGCTCGCTGAACTTCCAGTACTCTTAAAGAGACAGTACCAGCGCTCGCCACACATATCAACGTAAACTCAAGGTAAATATTTATAAATGGTACAAATCATGCAACACAACATATAACAAAATGTAGCAATGTATCAAGTGTAATAAATGTGTAAATATATGAATATTTAAAGGGGAAACATACATTATGAAATATTGTAACTTCAACAAAGAGTGTAAATATTAAATAATTTAACTAAAGGCTCCATGCTTCATATACTCTATGCAGGGGTTTAGTATAAACCTATGCAATATCCTGCCCCCATAAACCTTTTTAAAATCATATAATATATTTTCTGCGTCATTATATGATCAGAAAAGGATGTCATTGTAAACACTTTGCAGGGTTTTAAATATTAATTTAAAAATGTAGCTTTATGCTAAGCTAAAATGTTATTTCTTGCATTTACGTGCTTCTATTGCCAGACACGATTATATTTTATAATGAATTCTATGACGAAAATGTACGTTGGAGCATAACTTTTCCCCTAGTAAGACCTTTGACATTAGAGCAAAGATACACCACAAAACAAGATACATGTACTTGAGTAATCTAACGGGATCCGTTACAATTGATATTTTACAGCATGTATTCTGTAATCTGTTGTGGAATACTTTTTAAAAGTAACCCTCCCAACCCTGCCCATTTCTGCATGTTTTATGCATTGCACTGCTGCCACACGATTGGCTGATTAGATAATCGCATGGATAAGCAGGTGTACATGTGTTCCAAATAAAGTGCTCAGTGAGAGCATATGTGAAGATGCCGCTTCCCAGATTGCTTAATATCTTTTTCAGTTGCCTTATGGTTATATATCGTCAAAAGTCTGGAGAGTAACAGAATGATGCTCGAGTGTCCCAGAAACTAATGCTTGGGTTTTTGCAGTGTCTGATGTTTAGAGTGCTGAGGGTCCAAAGGGAGAGACTAAGTGTCCCCCAAAATACCCCCTCCATAACTATCATGATCATCCCACAAAGATCTGTACAGAAGACTTGAAATGATTGGCGTGAGGGGCCATTCACTGAAGACTAACAAGAACCGAACCCTTGTCACGAACACACGCTCAACACAGACCTCCCCAGAATAACCTATATAGCAAAGAATAGCCAGGGACACATCTAAGCTAGTCCATGTTTTAGGTGCTACAGACATGAATTGCATTGCTGGTTCAAAAAAGCGGTTGATCTAGCAAGAAAAGGCATACAGGTGAAACTCGAAAAATTAGAATATCGTGCAAAAGTTCATTAATTTCAGTAATTCAACTTAAAAGGTGAAAGTAATATATTATATAGACTCATTACAAGCAAAGTAAGATATTTCAAGCCTTTATTTGATATAATTTTGATGATTATGGCTTACAGCTTATGAAAACCCCAAATTCAGAATCTCAGAAAATTAGAATATTGTGAAAAGGTTCAGTATTGTAGCTCAAAGTGTCACACTCTAATCAGCTAAACACCTGCAAAGGGTTCCTGAGCCTTTAAATGGTCTCTCAGTCTGGTTCAGTTGAATTCACAATCATGGGGAAGACTGCTGACCTGACAGTTGTGCAGAAAACCATCATTGACAACCTCCACAAGGAGGGAAAGCCTCAAAAGGTATTTGCAAAAGAAGTTGGATGTTCTCAAAGTGCTGTATCAAAGCACATTAATAGAAAGTTAAGTGGAAGGGAAAAGTGTGGAAGAAAAAGGTGCACAAGCAGCAGGGATGACCGTAGCCTGGAGAGGATTGTCAGGAAAAGGCCATTCAAATGTGTGGGGAGCTTCACAAGGAGTGGACTGAGGCTGGAGTTACTGCATCAAGAGCCACCACACACAGACGGGTCCTGGACATGGGCTTCAAATGTCAAACGTCTTACCTGGGCTAAAGAAAAAAGAACTGGTCTGTTGCTCAGTGGTCCAAAGTCCTCTTTTCTGATGAGAGCAAATTTTGCATCTCATTTGGAAACCAAGGTCCCAGAGTCTGGAGGAAGAATGGAGAGGCACACAATCCAAGATGCTTGAAGTCCAGTGTGAAGTTTCCACAGTCTGTGTTGGTTTGGGGAGACATGTCATCGGCTGGTGTTGGTCCACTGTGCTTTATTAAGTCCAGTGTCAACGCAGCCGTCTACCGGGACATTTTACAGCACTTCATGCTTCCTTCAGCAGACAAGCTTTATGGAGATGCTGACTTCATTTTCCAGCAGGACTTGGCACCTGCCCACACTGCCAAATGTACCAAAACCTGGTTCAATGACCATGGTATTACTGTGCTTGATTGGCCAGCAAACTCGCCTGACCTGAACCCCATAGAGAATCTATGGGGCATTGCCAAGAGAAAGATGAGAGACATGAGACCAAACAATGCAGAAGAGCTGAAGGCCGCTATTGAAGCATCTTGGTCTTCCATAACACCTCAGCAGTGCCACAGGCTGATAGCATCCATGCCACGCCGCATTGAGGCAGTAATTAATGCAAAAGGGGTCCAAACCAAGTACTGAGTACATATGCATGATTATACTTTTCAGAGGGCCGACATTTATGTATTTAAAATCCTTTTTTTATTGATTTCATGTAATATTCTAATTTTCTGAGATTCTGAATTTGGGGTTTTCATAAGCTGTAAGCCATAATCATCAAAATTATATCAAATAAAGGCTTGAAATATCTTACTTTGTTTGTAATGAGTCTATATAATATATTAGTTTCACCTTTTAAGTTGAATAACTGAAATTAATGAACTTTTGCACGATTTTCTAATTTTTCGAGTTTCACCTGTACACTCTGAACGAGTGGGTAGGTGTGAAAGTGAACAAAGACGACTGTAAAGGGCCATTCTAACAGTGTTGCACTAAGGGCCAGTGGGTCTGCTTTGCACAACAGACACTTGCATAAGAGTAGAGAGGTGGTTATTGAAATATGATAATAAGTGTTTGGGATGCTGGTCCTCTGCATGGGATGTTCTGTTGTCCCCAATTGGCTTCTTAACTAGCTTTAACAACAAGACATCCATCAGCTTGACCAGATCAGTACTAACTAGCTTGTGTGACAACCAATGTCAGGTTTTCAGTGAACTTGTGCTAACCGCTTTTAAAAAGCAAGGCTGTCTCGTATCAACAGGTTTGGCAATATAGTGGTCAGTGTAGCTGCTGTGCTCTTTGATCATGGAAATAGTCATCATGAATCATTCTTAACTCGCTTGCCAGGTTATGTAATTAACACTTGCCCGTGTTTTGCCTTATCTCCCAGCTCCTTTATCTCAGTTGCCCATGAAATACTGGCTTGAGGCCATTGTCCCTTGTCTCCAGCCACCCTGCATCTGCAAATGAGGGAAAGGGAGCCTTTATTGCCTGTCCATTCTTGTGTTTGCTTCTTTCATGCAAACAAAACTGTAATTGCTGTTAACTAAGAAAACCATTGAATGTTATCACATCGGGGAAATAATCTGCAATGATATTCATATAATGATGTAAATAATATCAATGTCTGCAAGCCTCTTCAGGGCTTTAATATGTCCTATTAGTCAGAGTAATATAGTCTTTAACTGGTGCTACCTATAAAATAAAATCTTATAAAGACTGAATCTGATCTGGGAACAGCTTGCTGGGGTTAAAAATAGGATGTACATAAAATACAAATTTAGCACTGCATTTGTTTTTCATAATACTAAGGCTTGTTAAAGCTTTACAATATAAGAAATTGCATCATATATCATCCATAAATAAACATCTGCCCACTTTGAAAGTACTCCAATCAAATACAGAACACTTTCTTTCTCTGACACATGCTAGGCAGAATGCTAGCGTCAGTCACCATTCACTTTCATTAGGGAAAAAATACAATAAAAGTGAATGGTGACTGAGACTAACTTCCTGTCTAGCATCTCCTTTTGTGTCATGAGGGTTTCATGCGGGAACAGCATGATGGTGAGCAAACAATTACATCATTTACATTTTTGAGTAAACAATTTTTATTTTAATTATAATGATATTGTCCTCATTATTGCCCACTATTAATATCGTCCTCCTTTTTAAAACATCAAAACCATGATAAACCACGAGCGATCTTAACGCAGGTATCACTGTTAAAATGCAGAAATAAGAAGGATCATGATTGCTTGGCTTAATCACTAGTGTTATTGCTGGTTACACACCCTGCGTGGTGTTTGTGTACGTATGTGCACATCTGTGTGTATGCACACAAGTGAACGTGACATATTGTACTGTCAGCAGAGACAGTCTGTACCCGTTTCATTTATGCCCCACCCTCCATCCCTTCACCATAGCAACCCAGAAAACAGAATGGGTACCTGTCGCTTGGCAACATGGCCTGGTATCTCCAAGACACAGAGCAGATTAACAGAGAGAAAGTGTGATAGCTGCCAGAAAGCAGCAACATTTACACTCGATGCATGTGGGTGTGTGTGTGCGAACATGTGTGCATGCAAGATACTCCCTGACCAGTGACAATCACACACACTCTGCATAGTACAAGAAGGCATTTGTAATGTGAATTTGCAGCTTTCTGAAATATTTACCTCACCTGAACCCTTAAGTCTGTCCCAACGTGGTACTATGATCCGATTCATACTAAATGCATTAGTTTCATTTCATTCAGTGGCCTTGAGGTGACTGCAGCAGAGCACATGGCAGCTGTTTGATTTATGGGCCTCATGTCTGAATACACATAGAGTTTGTGGGATCTGTGTGTACAGACAGGGCATTTGATTACACTGTACCTGCTGGACCCATGTAGGTGGGTTAAGGTTATGAATGTCACTGTCCTGTCAGTCTGGGGTTTCGTCTGACAGGACCATGGCATCATCTTCCCATGATCGTGATTTCCTGTCTGGATCAGTTTCGTCTGTGTCAGGATCCGGACTCTCATGTTCCATGTCTGTCTGTTATTGACATGGGTGCATCGCGCTTATGTCATCTTGGCAGAATGCTCTTGTGTCAATAGTCTCTTGCACTGTGTTGCACACCCGGGTCACGAGCCTATCTTCAGATTGTGTGAGGTTCGGTCACTTTGGTCTTGTTTTTGTCACCTGTTTCGTCAGGTTTGGTTTAGTGTGAGAATGCTGTTACGCTGCTACGCATTCTGTAGTCTTGATTGTTGGTTGGTATGGGCGTATATTGCCTTATTGTCTTGGAGATGTGCGCTCATGCCATTCAGGTGTTTAGTTGTCTTGTGAGAGCTTGTGGTTTTGTTTTCTTATTGCCGCATGTCTCTCTGTCTTACACATACCCCACCTCTTGTTTGATTATTATTAGTTCATTTGCCTCAGATGTCCCCTGTTAACTCGTCTGGTTTAGCTCTGCCTATTTTAGTCTCCTCGTGTGTGCTGTCCAGTGCCAGTTCGTCTTGTGATCCAGTTGGTCCTGTATGTGTTTTCGGTCAAATTGCTTGTTGGTCTTGTTCCTGTTTGGTCCAGTTGGTCCTGTGCCCCATTTACCTTCTTCCCCAGTCCGGATTACTTCCTTTGTTGTTTTTCCCCTATGGAGTTGTTCATATTTATTTTTCCCCCTTGTGGGAGTTTTGGTTTGATTTTTGCCCTTTTGTGTATTAATAAATGCATTTATTACAACTCTGCATTTGGTACCTGCGCCTCTCTTATTCCTGACGATGAGTCCCTGATTTAACAGTGGATAACTGTTCCTTGTGCCACTAAATAAGTGCACACATAATGCCAATTTCCTATACACGTGAGGGCTAGTAAATGATGAGAACTATTCCTTTAACCAGCATTACACGAGCAAGTGTGCTGTTGTACATATCAGCAGTGATGTGGCCATTGGTTATCATACCTAATAAAAAGGTTTAAAACTCATACCAACAGTTCTATAATCAAAATGTTAATATCGAGTCTTACATTTTAGACTCAATGGGCAGCTATATTTGCTCTGTTATTGCAGATAGTTCCAAACAAAGCAAAAAACAAAAACAAATGAATAAGTATTGTGACC
>NC_068289.1:499803-562303 GCF_025860055.1 Xyrauchen texanus
CAAGAGAACAGAGGATGGAAACAAATCAATATGGCCTGATGTGTTACAGTTGCGCTTTTTGCCAGATGATATTGATGAGTTTCTTGTTATCTTAGCAGTTCATCCTATTATGCTGCTGTGTTCCAGCGTTTGTCAGATAATATTTGAGCTAAATATTGAAGAGGGATTTGGTATCTAATCTTTATAACGTTCAATAATGTCTGTCACAGAACTCATTTCTTATGAATATTAGAACATGTTGTCTGTGCTGTTCCTTTAAGGATCACAGAATTGGGCTCATTTGTATTAAAATATTAGTCAGTCTGATGATTAATGTTCTGTTCTTTCTCTCACAACCCATACTTACACAGCTCATCCTTTAACACCATGATTTTATTCTCTTCTCACATTCACTCACAGACTCTCTGTCTCTCTCTCTCTCTCTCTCTCTCTCTCTGTGTGTGTCTGCTGTTCAGTGCACCTCTCTCTCTCTCTCACTCTCTTGGCTATAATCATCAGTTTGTGGGGGCTGTCCCCATAGTTCTCCCAGGGCTCTTGGGGCTAGTGACAGAGCTTTGTGTTTTAGAAAGAAAGAGAAGAAATGAGAGAGGGAGAGAGAGAGAGAGAAAGAGAGAGAGAAACCTGGGCATTCAGCTGGTAATTATGTTGCCAAAGTGCCACGCAACTCGCTGTGGTGCAGCACTAATAAATGGCCTGCTGTCTGCATTCAACGTTTTTCCACGCTCTGTTTTTAGAATGGGACAACAGAGGTGGAAAAACAACAAGTTGGCGGCGTCCCTATGTTCCCTTCAGTTTTCAGTTGTTATGGCCGCTCAGTGCTTCGATATTAGAACGATATAAACAAACACAAAAGGGATGAATTCAGTAAACAGTTGCACCACAAAAACCTGTGTTTTAATTTTATTAATTTAGTACTTAATTCAGTAGAAACATATAGACAAACACATAAACCTACATAAGAACATCACGATTCTTATCATGTACATATAATAAAAAATGCTTAATGGAAAGACTCAAATTCAAATGCAAATAAAAACACATACATTTGATTGACGGAAACACATTTACTGAATAAACTCCTATAGAATGTATATAGGAATACACGTCAAGTCATGTGACTGAACAAATCGCTCATAACTGGACTAACCAGCGGACCGATATCATCGTATACATCTTAAATGTTGCTCTGGTCATTCTGAAAGTGATTGCAGAGCAAATAAGTCAATGCAAACTTCAACTATGCCAAAAAACAGGTTTATTGACACTTTTGGTCCATCAGACACATAAATAAATATATCGTATAGATCCGCACAGTGAAGTCTTAAAGATGGAGGAACGCACACACACATAAGTGATCCATTACACTTGCCATTAAAATGATTGGCTGGCTACTGTTAGCACAACCTTCCAGAACTCTCTGACGCGTGTCGCTCCCAGACATCATCTATCACTGAACGCAAGACGTCATCTGTGCACTCTAAACCACAAGTCATTTATTCAATTAAATAAAAGAGTCACAGTGGCAACATCTTCCCCGGAAGTGATGATTTTGTTCTCTTGAACACACACGATTGAAACCCCCAAAAAACTAAACAAAACAAAAAAATGTGATATTGTGATTTTCTCATAAATTTAATTAGCAAATTGGATGGAAACGTAGCTAATGTCATTCTTTTCAGCACACACACATCTCCCTTATATCCCAATACGGCTTGTTTAAAAAGATTATAGACTTGCACAGTAACAGTAATGTGGAAAACAGACGGTAAACTACATTTTATTTAAGGGACATGTTTGAGTACATTTGAACTTGACAGCCGTTACATATCAAATGATGATTAAAAAGATGGAGAATAAGGCTTTAACTGGGCAGATATCCAGATGTGTTGTGTAGTCAAGTGCACTTTGAGGATTTTAATAAGCTGATTCAGGTGTCTGGAGCATTACTGTACAGTCCCAGTAAAGTGTGCCACAGTTGCTGTAGTAACACTGGAGCACTTAGAGGAGTCATGCAAGATGTGCAATGGCACAAATTACATTGAGCATTCATTTTTGGGGGCTGTTACCTGTTTACGCAACGTGTGTGAATAAACAGTGTTATCAGCGGGCGCGCTCCATTCTTACTGAATTTCCTTACTGAGTGCACATGAGGGTTGTGTCACCTACTCTGCACAAATCATCTCAATTTGCACCACAACACAGATTTCATATTCTGCATTATTTAACCTGCATTTAAACTCATCATCTTCACACAGTTTGATTCTCAGACGGAGCCGATCTCCGACCTTGAGGCACAAACGGCGGTGGCCCAGGAGGGCACAACACAATGGAATTATGGGTTAAGAACAAATTGCAGAAACATCTCAATATTTATTTTGTGGTTTTGTTAGTATTTGAATGTTCTCTCAAATGTGCTGTGTTTTTAAAGAAATCAAATGTATGTACAATACAAAATGTCTTAATTTAGTTTGCCCACTATAGCACCTATTGTATCAACAAACTGAGATGTGTAGAATTATGTTATGATACATTTAGCTTCAGATAGAAGCATTAACTTCAAATCTTACAAATCACACTGAGTATGGACCTTTTCAGCAGGCCATGGTAAACACACACACACACACACACACACACACACACACACACACACACACACACACACACACACACACACACACACACACACACTGTGATAATTAACTACGGATAAATAGTGGGGTTAGGTAAATATATATATGTCCTGACCTCCAGCTAGAGATCGGTAGAACCCGTTGTGGTTTTATGTAGGCTGAAAAAAATGACTGCTGTAAATACTCAATGCAAATTTACTGTGGCTAAATAAAGAGAACATTTGAAAACAAATTATAATTAAAAAATGCATCATGTTTTGTAAACCCTGGAAAAAGAAAGAACACATAAATGCAATTCCAATGCATTTTTAAGCATATGAACACAATTGTTATTTTAAGGAGGTCTGCTTTAATTGCTTGCAGTAGCTCAAACAAAGTGTATGAGTGTGCATATCCAGTATGTGTTTTAGCAATCATAAGTAGCATATTGGAAAGCTATTTGAGCAAATTAAGACTTGTCTGATTCAACAGAAGCAGTAAACGTCAGAGGAATGTCTGTCCAACTGCAGTTCATTAAGCCTCATCTGAGTTTCTGAGTAACGGTTATCTGCAGAGGTGGGTAGAGTAACCAAAAACTACTCAAGTAAAAGTACAATTACTTCAAAAACATAATTACTCAAGTAGAAGTAAAAGTACTAACATAAAGGATTAATTGAGTAAAAAAGTATCCAATTACAAGACTACTCAAGTAGTGAGTAACTCGATACTTTCACAAATGACATAATAGATATTTACTGCCCAATAATCCATTATATAATACTCATTTACTTTCAGTGAATGTTTTATATATATATTGAAAGTTAATGGTGACTGAGACTGTCAGTCTCTAACATTCTGTCAAACATATATTGTGTTCCACATAATACAAAGTGTCACAATGGGTTGGAACAACATGAGGGTGGAGAAATGATGACAGAATATTAAATATTGGCTGAGCTATCACTTTAAAGAGACAGTTCACCCACAAATGAAAATTCTCTCATCATTTACTCGCCCTCATGCCATCCCAGATGTGTGTGACTTCCTTTCTTCTGCAGAACACAAATTCAGGTTTTTAAAAGAATATTTCAGCTCTGTAGGCCAAAAATGTTATGCTCCAAAAAGCACATAAAGACAGTATAAAAGTAATCCATAAGACTCAAGTGGGTTCATCCATGTCTTCAGAAGTGATATGAGAGGTGTGGGTGAGAAACAGATCAATATTTGTCATTTTATGCTAGACAACAGGGGGCGATACGCAGAGAGGAAATTGAAAGTGATCCGTTTCTCATCCACACCTTTCACATCGCTTCTGAAGATATTGATTTAACCACTGGAGTCTTATGGATTATTTTTATGCTGACTTGTGTTTGTTTGTTTAGCTTTAAAATGTTGCCACCCATTCACTTGCATTGTATGGACCTACAGAAATTCTTCAAATCTTCATTTGAGTTCAGCAGATGAAAGCAAGTCACACACATCTGGGGTTGCATGAGGGTGAGTAAATAATGAGAATTATAATTTTTGGGTGAACTCTCCCTTTAAGGGCTCTTGTCAGATCTGGATGAATTTGTCAATAAGAAGAGATGTTTGGAAACATTTCTAGTAATTATTACAGTGAAAACATGAAAATGTCCCACAAGGACGTTATATATAATGCTGAAATATAAACCAAAGCAAGATCATGTTTTATTAATGCCTTCTTTCACTATTTCACAGCTTTTAAAGTCCTGTGTGGATTCTTATTTCAGTGTAGTTACAGTTTTCAGTGTCGTAAGTATTTATATTGTTAGTTCTGTACAGCAGTACCGCCGCTCTCTAACTGGATTAAAATAACATAATAACATATAGAGAGACAAAACATACAGATACATTTTAAAATGTACTCTTTATTTGATCAAATGTGTTTACTCTTTATAATAACACACAGTATATATTAAAAATGACAAACAGAATGAAGATTTATTGTATTAAAATATTATTCTGCATCAGCCCCAGAGCTCCGACACTCTCGTCCAAATTCACTCATTTCGTTCACTTACTGCTGAGATATAGTGCACTAACTGCTGTTCACTATATGGTGACGAGGATTAGGGCTTTGTTCAGATTGTAATACTACAGTACTGCTTACAGTGACTAGTATGGAACAAATGTGTCAAACACTTTTTTTTTAATAGCATCAATATTTTATTGTGTTGTGAAATTATTTTCATGACAATTAAGCACAATTGTCTTCTTTTAAAAAAGATTCACATATATACAATTATGCTAAATCTACTGTAAACTGTAAAGTAGTTACATATCATGGTTGTATTTGTTGATCTTTATTTATGTTTAATACTACTATTATTAATACTAATAATAATAATATGACTTAATAATCATTTAAATAATATTGTGTCTTTTTCATTAGATTTTACAGTTAAATATGACCTGGACATGTCTTCATGAAATGCCCCCATCAATAGCAGGTGTAAAAGATCTAGCAGATCTCAGTCACACCTGTACACTGTAGCAGCACATGAGTAGTGCTGATCTGAGTGCCAGCTGTTCCTGCTTGTTCCTGTCTGAATAAGGAGGTCTGTTTAGGATCTGCACTTTCCCACTTGGAAGATCTTCCTAGACAGACCAGCACAGATGTCAAAAACATCCATCAGGAAGTCAGAGGGCAATTTGAAACATTTCTCCTTCACAGTTTACACTTGCTCTATATTCCACCAGCGGTAGTGATAACAATGATAACAATGTGTTAACAGCAATACTCTTCTCTAAATGTGTATTGTCCCTTTCTTTCAGTTGACAACTGCCAATTCCCTACTGTATATACCCATAGGCACATGCCGGGTAATTAAAGAGAAACCTGTACATTACACTGGCAGAAAAGTTTGAGGACAATGTGACAGGTCTAAACCTAACATGTGTGTCCTTCGAAGACATCTGTATGGTCCTCTCTGTGTAGGTTTCTCTGGAATGACCCTGTAGCCTTCATGGAAAAACCCCAAATGCATGTCTAACTCAGCCTAAGCTTTGGAAGTCTGTAGATCTTAGGATTCCGGTGGTGAGACATCATTCTTGAGGCCACCACACCATCTAGAGCACCATATATATTAAGCAGCAGAATTGAAGAAAACAACATTGATAATACTGCTTTAATTAGGACCAGACCCTTAGGCTGCATTCACACAGCAGCTGAATGTGAAATCTCATTTCCTCCCTCACTTGTGACACAGATCTTTTTTTAAATGACTGTGTGAACAGCAAAAATCTGAGTCTGACATTTTTCATTCTGATCTTGGCACTTCCATATGTTGAAATAAAAGGGATACGTTCTGTAACAGGTTTTTTCAATGTGATTTCAGTATGAACAGTCATTTAGAATAAATGTTTTTTAACATTTATTCTATGTTAAAAAATGCTTTGCAAGTGATCTAATTAAAGGGACAGTACACCCAAAAATGACAATTCTCTCATCATTCACTCGCACTCATGCCATCACAGATGTGTGACTTTCTTTCTTCTGCAGAACATAAATTCAGAGTTTTAGAAGAATATCTCAGCTCTGTAGGTCCATACAATGAAAGTGAATGGTGACCAGACCTTTGAAGACCTTGATTTCACATAAAGGCAGCATAGAAGTAATCCATCAGACTCCAGTGGTGAAATCCATATCCTTAGAAATTATATAATTGGTGCGGGTGTGAAACAGATAAATATATATGTCCTTTTTAATATAAATCTCCACTTTAACATTCTGAAAGTGAAAGTGAAGATTTATAATCCAAAGTGATTGCATAGCTTTAAAGGTCTGGTCACCATTCAGTTGCATTATATGGATCTACAGAGCAGAACTTTGTGATGTCACAATCAATCAAACATCTCTCATTTTACCAGAGACCTGTTCTTTTTACTGCTTAATTATTCTAGTTCATCTCTTCATTGGTGTTTATTTGTGTTTGTCTCTTTTTAACAATGATGAAAATGATTTCATATTAGATGTTATTAAAGAAGCATTGACCGCTACATGGCTCTGTTAGAGAACCTGCGATTCATGCAGGTAATGTTTAAGTTGAGGCTGGATTTAATAGATAGTTAATAGATAATTTCTTGCACCTTGATGACATTGAACCAGCAACCTTCTAGTTTACAGCCCTGAGATTCTACCATTTATATGCTTGTTTGAGCGGCCTCTCGGGCCCAACACCAGCCCAACACTGCAACACTGGCTCAACCAATAGCATGGGGCAGGACAATTTGGAAATCTGTTTGAAAACAAAGTTTATTTTTGCAATGCCGTGTGTCGCAGAAATGACACTTCAGCTTTAATATCCCAGCGTCTTCAGTTTGACGAGTAAAAAAGGGGAAAAGTAGGATTTGGTACATTATAGGTCTTACCTTGAAGGTACATGATGATTTCCATGAGAGTTCTCTTTTCATTACGCACATTATCAATATTATACAACTTTAATATATTTACTCATATATAATGAACTCATGACATGCAGAGGCAGCTCAGTTGGATGCTCTTCAGTACATGCAACCTGTCATAGTGATCAGTGCAGCTTTCATCATGTTCGGGTCTGGGATTCCCTAGTCTACTTTTCTATTCACAAGTGGAAATTTATAATCCTGACATTACTTGAAGGAACATTCTTGAAAAAGTTGCTTCATGCCCAAGCACAAACCCCAGGCAAAATGCAAAGTACAGACTACCAGATGGATTTCAAAGTTGGCTATATTTCGAGTCTTGTTGACAAAGTATGGCTTTTCAACCAAACTTCAGGGGGAATAAAATGTATTTTGTAAAATTAATACGATCTATAAAAGGGAAAAGCCATAACCAAGTCAAGCGCCTGTCAGAGAGAAAGACAGGTCAAATATTTAGTCCATTCTTCCATATGTAACCTTTGGCTAAAGGTATAAAGAAAGCCGGCTACGCCATTTTACCACCCTGGAAAATAAAGTGAGAATAACCCCAAATGTTTTAAACCAAATGCTGTTACAATAATATGAAGGACCCTGCTGGTTCGGATTGGATTAAAAGGCAGAGAAGTGACTTCCAAACAATACCAATTTATTTCACAATTAAATGTATTCCACTAAAAGCTTTCTAAAAATTTACCATTTGACAGTTTACCAATTAAATGTCCACAGTGAAGAAGACACTATAATAAAGCAAACATTAACAGAAAGGACTAATCACACATCAAATCAGTGCAGAAACACTGACAACCCAATGACAACCCAATGACAACCCAAAAGAAAAGCAATCCCAAATAAACTCCTCTCTGTTAAGCCTCAGTATCACCGCAGGTCAGACATTAACATGTAACATGACTGTGGAAAAACAATCTTTCAAACCGCTTCACCACACTGAATCAGAATACAGACCTATTGGTTTCATTTATAAACTTAAAAAGGACAAAAATATTCAACTTCACAGATATATCAAACGGATCCACAGAGAAGAATCAGTGGTTAAAGACAGCAGCGGCCACAGCCGTCAGAGACAGACGTATCAAACAGGCATTAAAAAACAGCAGCTAGCACTCTCAGGCCGCACCTGAAATACAGATGTGGTAAGAACATAAAGATCATCAATTCTGTCAAGATAACAAAAAACCCACGATACATTTCTTACCTCATTGGTGAAATTCGTACTCTACAGAAGGCTTTATCACACACACACACACACACACACACACACACACACACACACACACACACACACACACACACACTCACACGCGCGCGCACACACAATTTTTACATGTCATATTTGTTGGCCTAAATACCCTTTATAGGAGAGTTGTTTGAGATCAATAGCTCACTCATTATTCAGTGAAAACTCAAATAAATTTGGATTGCTTAGGTTTTGGAACAATTTTTTAAATAATATTTAAATTTCTGACTTTTGTTTGCAGATGTTGGTATCTTAGCAAATCGAAGCACACTTTGAGAGATTGTTGAGGTCTCTTCTAAAATTCGTGAGATATCTTCAGGTTCCCTTACAAGTCAGTAACTTTGACTCTGCGTCAGTAGCTGACGCCGTGGGAGCTCCTTCCAAGGGCGGTGACCTTAAAACTGTCATCACTCCAATTTCATTGGCTGGTGATGCTTGACCCTTCGACATATGCAAGCGTCATTATGGACAAATAAGCTGGAGCCCAGAGCCACACCATCTTTCAGGATTGCGTAAACGTCTCTCGTGCTCTCGAACCATAAACCAACACTTTGCTGTTCTAAATGTGCCCCTGGTTAGAAAGTGGCACTCCCTGTGTACATTTCCTTAAAACACCTTCGTGCTTGTTGAGACTGATTGCATTCATTGTGAGCATATAGACCTCTTGACTCTAAGAACTCTAAATGCTTGCCCTGATCCCAAGGTATTATGGGATGCATTGTGATTGGAAATCAGTGTAAAGTAAATGCAATCTAGACATTATATCGCCATTCAAATGTTGACATCACTGAAACCTCGACCACTATCATTATGCCCTTTCCTCTCTCTAAGTGCTAATTGCATGCTAATGTTTACCAGGCTGTTTCTCGCATTTGTAAGAGTTATTCTGTTGCCATCATGGCCATTTAGTAAAATATTGTTATCTCTCGTACACCTTTACATATGCTGAATGACAATAAATTGAATCTTGAACTGACAACGCTAGCATTCTGAACTTTGTTTACAAACAACAGGACAATAGCATTAGCATAAAAGCTAGCTTTCATACCTTGTGTTTAGGTACAGTAGATAGTGTAGGCTCTTATTTATTAACAGCAAAAAGCAAAGTTAAATCTATAAATAATAAAACAGTTTACAGCATATTTACAATTTAGGGGAATCTGAGACACAGATAAAAGTAAAGAAATATTCAACTATTATTTTAAGCTGAGTGACTTCTGGTCAACAAATATAGTACCATAGTCTAGACATAGACATTCCTTCCTATTTTTCAATATGAAGGGGTGGTTATAGCACGCCATTATGGCATATGGCTCCCACAGCGTTAGCTACTGACACAGCGTTGAAGTTACCGTCTTGAAATGGAATCCCTCAGTTACTTATGTAACCCTGGTTACCTGAAAGGAGGGAACGAGCTGCTGCGTAGCTTTGCCGCACTACTGGGTGGCTGTGGCTCAGTTGGTAGAGCGGGTCGGCCACTAATCTCAGGGTTGGCGGTTCGATTCCCGGCCCACATGACTCCACATGCCGAAGTGTCCTTGGGCAAGACACTGAACCCCAAGTTGCTCCCAATGGCAGACTGGCACCTTACATGCAGCTCTGCCATCATTGGTGTATGAATGTGTGTGTGAATGGGTGAATGGGACACAGTTTAAAGCACTTTGGTATCCGCTAAGGTTAAAAAAGGCGCTATATAAGTGCAGACCATTTTGCCGCATTACTGGTTTTTCACTTTTAAGGTACTGAGAGATGCGTTCTCCTCCCTTCAGTCAGAACATTATGATGGTGTGGCACTGGACTCTAGCTTATACAGTATGCCAGGGATGATGCATATATAGTCTGAGCATCAAGCATCACCAGCCAATCAAATTGGCATGATGATATAGGGTTTTAAGGTCACAGCCCCTAGGAGGAGCTCCAACCGATGCAGAGTCTCATTCCCTCCTTTCAGGGAACCAAACTTACATCAGTGACAGAGACAATTTCTGAGAAGCATGTGCTGAATCCCCTATTATCCCCCTGAATCCAACAGAAACATTATAGAGATCTCATTTGTGATTGTTCTTTTCTCTACTCTTGCATGAGAAACATTGATTGAACTGTCTAAAGCATAAAAAGTAAACTATTATACATTATGTAACTGTTATAATAATAATATTTATAAAAATAATAATAGGTTTATTTTATATAGCGCCTGTCTATAGAACTTTCTTTGCACCAGTAGACTGTAGAGTGCAAGTGGTAATATAAGGGCGAAGCAACTCACTGACGTACTGAGGAGCAAGTGTGTGAAGAGCCTTGAAAATTATCAACAATACAAAATGTTTAAAATTTAGAAAGCAAACTAATTAAATAATACACTTTGGCAATAGCCATAAAAGTGCACACATGGGAACTTAGCAACCATGAGTGTGCAGCATTTTAAGCATTGGGTAATTGATGTAACATTACGTGCAGTTCATAGTTCAGATTAGTGGCGCCGTGTCAACAGAAAGCAGAAAAAGTCAGACTGAGACAGACATTCACTAGTGAACCGAATCAGAAGTGGTGTAAAAATATTAATTATAGCCCTTTTCTATGTCTTAAAATTGATTAATGTGTCAGAAAGAGTGTGAGAGCGAGAGCGAGCGATAGAGTGAGCGAGAGAGAGAGAGAGAGAGAGAGAGCAGCGACAGCGAGAGAGAGAGAGAGAGAGAGAGAGAGAGAGAGAGAGAGAGAGAGAGTGTGAGACTGTCAGATAAATGCAGTCAAGTCAAGTCTGAATACACTACCATGGTGACATCATCTCCTGGCAATGATTACATTTGAAATGAATTTGCCAATAAAATGTAACACTATTTTCAGATTGTCTTGTAAAAACATTTGAGCATTTACTTTTGCATCTTTTGTGTTATAAATCTCTCCATTCAGGTACATTCTGAAAGATTTGCAAATCACAAGTATGTGCGTGTTCCTCTGTTTCATAGGCCCTGCAATAATCACACTTTTATGTTGGTCATGTTCCAATATAGCAACACTGGGTGCATCTATTATGGCCTATACAGAACTGGCTGTTAGTGGGATTCGCTTAATTCATTACTAAGCACTGCTGCGAAAACACACGACGTCTTTAGAAAACATGCAGAGGAAACATATGAGAAGCAGGTACATAAATAAATGTGTTGCCGTTCACAACCCTATAAAATATTAATAAGACCTCAGAGAGAGAGGGGAGGGTGGCACCCACCAGTAGATGGATCAATATTTGCACCTTGGCATGAAGCAGTAAATATTCCAGAATATGATTTAGACGCTGTAGCCATGAGGGATGATTTAATGAGTGATAATGAATAAAGGAGAGAATGTTCCATTCTTTTCGTCTGTCTCATCTTTATACTCTCTCTCTCTCTCTCTCTGTCTCTCGATGATGAAGTGACATGCACCAGAACACGTGCAGTCTGAAGGCATGTTTCCGCTTGCGATGGTTTTGTAATAGAAATGTGTGGAATAACGCAGGGCTTTACAGTCAGAGCTTGTTTTTCTAACATCATTGACACTTTATGATCTGAATAGTTTCATTTTAGCCCTGCGTGCCATTTTCTGCTGTTTAGAATCAGAGTAACATGGCAGCTTCTACAAGTCTAATAAAGTCACAAAGATGATCTACTAAAACTGTCTTTATCTCTCATACATCCATGATAATACTGTATATAGAAAATGATATATTCATATACCTGGGAAACCAAACAGGAAATAGTTGTGTAAAATCCAAATAAATAGATATATACCCATTAGCATAATTTTAAACATATTGAGGCATAATGATTCAGATTTATATCTATACAATGGCCCTGAAAAGTATTTAAACACAAGTCACACTTAAGAAAGTATTAACACAGGAATTAAATTGGATTGCCAAATATCAAAGCAAGTGCCATTTATTTTATAGAAAGACTTTTCAAGTAAAACATTTCACCAAAAAAGTTTGTCTAAGTTCTGTTTGTTAAGTTTTGTTTGCAGGTGCCACTTGGAGTGAATTTTTGACATTTATACATTTAAGTCTCTAAATACTTTTGGGGCTACTGTACATAATACTGTATATTCAGGATTTATACGTACATAATAACATTTTTAACAATATATTCAGATTTACCACATACTGTATAATTGTATATTGAGATTCATCCAGAGCTTGTTCAACAGCAGGATATATAAGTGTCTGTTATACCTCCATCACCCCAACTCTTTTATTGTATATTAATCAAGGCCACATCCACACTAATACAATTTTACTTGAAAACACATTGGTTTTGCTACATTTATGCTTTTTGGATGGTTTGCGAGAACATTTTTTAGGTTACAAACTTGTAATTACATGGTGTTATACTATAAATGTGGTTTATGAGGACATTTCTAGTGTCCCCATAATTCAAATCACTTAAAAAAAAAACATACCAAACAATGTTTTTTTGTAAATGTAAAAATGCAGAAAGTTTTTGGTGAGGGTTAGGGGACAGAATATATAGTTTATACTGTATAAAATCATTATGTATATGGAGAGTCATAAGGATAGCCACGTGTGTGTGTGTGTGTGAGAGAGAGAGAGTGTGTGTGTGTGTGTGTCTGTCTCTGTGAGTGTGTGTGTGTCTGTGTGTGTGAGAGAGAGAGTGTGTGTGTGAGTGTGTGTCTGTCTCTCTGTGTGTGTGTGTGAGTGTGTGTGTCTGTCTGTCTCTGTGTGTGTGAGTGTGTGTGTGTTTGTGTGTGTGTGTGTCTGAGAGAGTGTGTGTGTGTGTCAGGTGTGTCAGAAATCATGTTTTATTTATACTTTATTTATTTATTAACCATGGTTTTACTACAGTAATAATGCATTCATATAGTTTTACTATAGTAATATTGCAGTAACCATTCATGTTGTTACCATGGTTCATTTTGTTGTTATTATGGTTGAACTACAAATACCATGATTCAATTTTCCTAAGGAAATGTCAAAGACACTGTCAACAATAGACAAAGAGTGTTCAGCATTACACACACCTAAATTACTTTCAAAAAGAAGAGATGTATTTCCTGTTCCAGTGACACATCATTAGTATTTGTTCACCCTCTAGCATTTTGCTGTTGTAACAACGAGACGAGAGAAGGTAGATCTAGATGCAGATTCTTTTAATAATAAGAAAAATAAAGATGATACACGAGGCAGGTTATTAACTCAGAAGATAAAGCAACAAAACACTACAGACTATTAGGGTAGCAAGGACAAGAACTGACCCAGAACAACTGAAACAGAGGGTATACACACAAAACAATGTGTGTGTAGTTAGAAGTCCGGAGAGGGGCTTCTGGGTAGTTTGTGGAGAGAGTGACAGACAGAGACTGGGGAGAGCGTAACTTAACCCCCCTCCTCAAAGGACGGCTTCCGAAGCCCAAAACCAAAAAGGAAGGGTCCAGAGGTTTAGGAGGTGGCTCCAGGAAGGGAGCGGGGTTTGGCAGTTTTGTAAGCGGCTCCAGGATGGCAACAGGCAGAGGATCAGGAGACCAGTACAGAACTGACAGATGGTCTGGGGGTGGAGCTGCTGGAAGCGGAGCCCCAGGGGGTGGAGCCACATGTGGTAGTTCAGATAGTTGAGACTCAGGAGGCGGCGTCAAAGGTAGAGAGGGTGGAGCCACAAAAAGAGCAGGGATTTGAGTCTCAGGAGGCATAGCTAGAGGTGGAGAGGGCAGAGCCACTGGAGGATCAGGGATTTGAGACTCAGAATGTGGCACCAGAGGGGTTGGAGCAGTAGGCGGCTCAGGATATTCCCAGTGGGTCAGAAGTTTACACACACTTTGTTAGTATTTGGTAGCGTTGCCTTTAAATTCTTTAACTTAGGTCAAATGTTTTGGGTAGCCTTCCTCAAGCTTCTCACAATAAGACATTTTTACAAAAACAACATTTTTATAAAAAGTAAGATCTTTGTCCTCATGTGCACGTGCAAACTGTAGTCTGGCTTGTTTATGGTGGTTTTGGAGCAGCGGCTTCTTCCCTCCTGAGTAGACTTTCAGGTGATGTCCATATAGGACTGGTTTTGCTGTGGATATAGATACTCGTCCACCTGTTTCCTCCAGCATCTTCACAAGGTCTTTTTTTGTTGTTCTGTATGTTCATCTCTAGGAGACAGAATGCATTTCCTTCCTGAGCGGTATGATGCTGTGTGGTCACATGGTGTTTATACTGGCGTACTATTGTTTGTACAGATGAACGTGGCACCTTCAGGCATTTGGAAATGGCTCCCATGGATGGACCAGACTTGTGGAGGTCCAAAAAAAATTTCTGAGGTCTTGCCTGATTTCTTTAGATTTTCCCATGATATCAAGCAAAGAGACACTGAGTTTGAAGGTAGATCTTAAAATACATACACAGGTACACCTCCAATTGACTCCAATTAACCAATTAGACTATCAGAAGCAAATTGACAGCTTAACACAATTTTCTGTTATTTTAAGCTGCTTAAAGGCACAGTTAACTTAGTGTATGTAAACTTCTGGCTTCAACTGTACTGGAAGCTTCTGATCAGAATCAGGCCAAATTTCTTGTTTATGTTTAAGATAATCTGGGCAATAACAATGTGGTATCTGATGGTATTAGATGGTAATACCATGGTACTTTGAGATACAAATAGCATATTTATGTACTTTTCTGTATTTACATGGTGCTTCAAAGTACTTTCAGATTACTATGGTGTTTCATTATATGACTACCTTATTCGTATACCACTGTATTAACATGGTGCTCCCAGGTAATGAATGGTACATGTCCAAACATGGTAATGCCATGGTCATTTTTAATGTGTTTTCGTGTAAGTTACTAAGTGTTTTGATACTCTGTTGGAGGTAAAATCTTTACCTGCAGTGCCAATCAAGCTGTACATGTGCTGAACTTCATAAAAACCTTCTTCATCACTGGCAAACAATAGGACACATTTGCAGGTTTGGTTTCCATTGATTGTAGATCCAATGCATCCAGCATTATTTTTCAAATTTTGTCAACAAAAAATGTCTTGAGGGCCATGTGTTGAGCAGCGCTGGTGTAGTCAGTAACTCGTTCTACATATATTGCAGAATATATTGATTGTTGAAAGAACTTTGTTGCATTTTTTACACAAAGACTTTTATCTCTTTCTTTCTGTTGTTATTCTTACACAGACAGTAACTTTGTGCTGGGGAATGCACAGGTCCAGTCTCTCTACCCCATTGTGTACTGTTCTGACGGCTTCTGTGAACTCACTGGCTATGCCCGGGCGGAACTGATGCAGAAGAGCTGTGCATGTCATTTCCTGTATGGACCGGAGACCAGTGATAGGCTGATGGCACAGATCCAGGGTGCACTGGACGAAAGGCGTGAGTTCAAGACAGAGCTGGTCTTCTACAAAAAAGGAGGTAGGAGGCACTGAAATTGACAGAAAAGAAAGGAAAGCAGAGAGAGACTTCTTCATTAATCAAGTTACCAGGGCTGCATCCCAGTTCTTAAACTAACTGTCCTGCATAGAATGCAATATTTAGTGTGTCCCAAAACATAGTACACAGAAAATATCATGCTAAAGATACCTGGATAGTGCACTGCTTCAGGTGGATTTTTGAAATGTGCATGCATTTTGGGTGAATATTGCTTATAACCGCCTAAGGTGGAGTTTATGACAGTTGTCTTTTTTAGTTGTCTAAAAACTGCAAGCAGCTCAGTATATGAGTGTGGCAGGGTGATTATACACACCCGGTCCCTTATCAGGCTAATCAAGCCTCCGAGAGGGATAAAGGCCGATGACAGACGGTGGTGCAATGAGAGAGAGATAGTTTACAGACATGTTTATCATTAAAACTATTATTTATATAGTTTTAATGATAAAATTTATATAATTTCGTGATCACGTGTCTGTCTGTCTGGAGAGGGAAAGCGGTAAGGCTCTTCACCTGGGCTGTAATTACTCTAACACCTGTCTCTCATTATAGTGATGGCAGAGGGAGACCTGATAATGCTTGCCAGAGCGTCAGGGGAGGGGGTGCGACGTTATGGCTGGAGAGATGGTGCAAGGGCCGAGGGAATGATGATGCAGACCAGGGAATTCTTGTAATCAGGGGCTTCCCTGAGGGGGATTTCCCTCTGGAGCAGTCACGTGACGAGTCCCTCAAGCATGCCTTTGACCAAGTGAAAGTAATTACAGCCCAGGTGACGAGCCTTACTGCTTTCCCTTACATGCAAACAGACACAAGACCACGCACCCCCACACTCCCCCACCCATGCCACATAGGGTACATGGTAGAATGGGATTATCTTGGTTTTTGGAAATATACGGGTTCAGATATACTTTAATTGGATGGATTAAGTTACTTTATAGACACCCGGTAGCGGCGTACAAACAAATGGATTAATTTCAGATTATTTTACTCTGGATAGGAGCAGGTTGGCAGGTTTGCCCTCTTTCCCCGTTATTGTTCTGTCTTGCCCTGGAACCATCAGCAGCCACAATAAGAAGGGAAGATGATTTTCCAGTGGTGGTATCGGGAGGTGTTGTGCATACGTTTTTCCTTTATGCATATAAATATTTATAAAGATATTTTATTATTTGTCACCCCCCATTAGATTCATGCCTTGCCTCCACAGAATTATTCATTTCTTTTCTAAATTCTCAGGAGTCAATTGGTCTAAATCTGAAGCTCTGGCTTTGACAGCATACTGTCCAGTCACGGATTTTCAGCCGGGCACCTTCCAGTGGCCCAAACAGGGCATTAAGTATTTGGACATTTTATTCTCAGCAAATTTGTCTGATTTAGTTTTAGGTAATTTTGAACCCTTAATAATAGGTTAATGTTATTAAAATGAATTGTATTCCAATTCTCTTATTTCAAGCAATTTGATAGCATAGCGAAGTCCTTCATTTGGAATGGTAAGTGTCCTGGATTACATTTTAATAAGTTACATAGGCCGATTGATAAAGGTGGACTAGGCCTACCCAAGATTTAGTTTTATCATTATACATTCGGTCTCAGATATTTGTCTCATTGGTCGCTTCCACCTGAGAGAGCCCCTCCCTGATTCTGTATTGAACAGGAAGTTCTTGCCCCTATTTCGCCACTGCAAAGCCTTTCTATCAAACTACCCAGAGAAGTTACACCTTCTCGCATTTGCACTCGGTATGGACAAAAGTGTCCAGAGTGTTTAATTCAGACATTTATTTAAATGTTGCCTCGAGCATATCTTATATGTGACCACAGGGGTGTTCGCTAGTGATGGGTTGTTCGCCAGTGAGTCGGCTCTTGTAGGTGAACGTTGGGAGCCGGCTCTCATATCAGAAGAGCCAAATGTACTTGTAAAAATATTAAAAACTTAAAGGGGTCATGACATGAGAAACCAAATTTGCCTTGATCTTTTGGTATATAAGAGGTCTTTGTATCATTAAAACGTCCTGCAAGTTTAATATTTTAAGACGTCCTCCCCATTCTAAACGAATCATTTATTTAATCAAGCTCAAAATACAGCTGGTTCTGGATTCATGGTTAGAAGTGACGTGTCGGTTAGAAGTGACGTAACAGCGTTTGCATATGACCGCCTCCAGCACAAGATAACTACGCTTTAAGCGCAAGACAACTACGCTCATTTCAGTATCGCCGTCGCCTCACAAGTGTTCAGTCGATGGACAGCGAGCTCTGACAGAGACTACTTGTGCACAGGAAAATTACGATGCCACACAGATGTGCTGTTCCTGGCTGTGGTCAAACAAAACCTCTGAATAAGCTGCCGAAAGATCCAGACGCCAGGGAAAAATGGATGCAGTTTATTTTTTGCGGACGTTCCAGTCACGGCAGTGTTAACTTAAGCGTTTGTTCTGTACATTTTAAGGATGACTGTTTTGAGAACAAATCTCAATATGATGCTGGCTTTGCCAGAAAACTGTTGCTCAAAGATAAGTCCGTGCCGACTATTCTGGGAACAACGACGACGTAAACTGTAAGTAATCTATTTTAAACTTTAAACTACTTTTTAAAGCGCAATTTCATTCATTATGAATAATCACAGTGTTTTTACTTAGTTTACTTGCATATTGTTCTGGCTGGAGGCGTCAATAATTGATACATAGGCACTGACGTTAGCCAATCATAACAGTGGGCGTTAACACTGAAGTCTTAAATGGAAAACGCCCCCAAAACAGACTGTTTGAATCAGAGGATGAGAAACAGGGTGGGAAAAGGTCATAAATCACTAGATTTTAAAAGTTTTTCTTAAAAAAAAATATATTAATACTATAATTGCACCTAAGGGAACATAATAATACAATAAAAAAACCCATGTCATGACCCCTTTAAAACAATTGCAATCTTAAATGTGGCATGAGGTTAAATAAAAGAGAAGGTTGAAGCATTAAAATAACTACAGGTTTCTCTCTGGATGAAGATACTAAAACAAGGCAAACCCTTAAATTCTGTCACTGAGAAATTCATTTCTGATTGACTGAATTGATGATGAAGCAGGTTTAGCTGCAGGCAAGAAATAAAGTAATTAACAAGGAGGGAGAGAAAGAGCAATAGAGAGATATAAATAAGAGTAACCAATTGTCCTGAAAAAGAATAATGAAGTTGTTTTAAATTTTGAAAACAAATTGAACTAGGCACTCTTAAAGAGTAATTGTATGCCCTTCCCTCTCATTCGACAGCAAAACAAATACCATTTCATTCCAGAAAGCCCATTTATATGAGCAAATGCCTGTCTTGTTCTTTAACCCGTGTCTGAAGCAGCTCAGAACAGATTAAGTTAACATCATAATTCAACAGCTGCCATCCTCGTCTCTCCCACAGCGGTATCCCTGAAAATAACACGATTTGCCTTTAAACCAGCCTGGGATAAACAGCGGCTTGTAGATGACAGTTGTGTTCTTGTCTGATTCGTTCCATACTGAACAAGATACACAGAAAGAGCACAGCATGCCATATAGTTCATGTCATCTGTATATTCACCCACCCATGGTCAAGAGAACACGTTTATATCCATGTAAACAGACACCGTGCGGAGCGTTGTGAACTTACGGTGTAGACATCTCTTTCAATCCCTATCAAACATTTGGGGAGAATTTGCCAGACGTTTGGGGCAAATTGTTCTCCAAAACACAGCAGTGTTAACAGTCGATTTCTCACCTGATTCAGTTCAATTTAGCATGTGTGCAATACGCATAAGAGGACATTTGCCCCCTGATGCCTGAATTCAGAGAGCACTGTTGGAGAAACATTGTTTCCGACTCATTCGTTTGGCCATCTTGTAAGAGATTCTCAGAAGTTGTTTGTTGGTTGATTTGTATTTTAGGCATGGCAAAAAGCAAGGGATTTAATAAGAGTAGGCATAATGTGCGTTCTTTCCTATATGTAACGTCTGACTGTTAATTGTCCGAACACCCCATTGCATCAGTCCAACCCTCTTGTCACTTTGTCACAGAGTGAAAGAACTTCTAAACCTTGTGGTGCTTGCAGAACACACACACACACCCCATGTGGCTTCCAGGTTCAGGATGATGTTTCACAGAATTCAAAGGTCGTTCAAAAATTGCAGTGCTGCAGTAAATTCCCTCTGTTGCTTCGAGCCACAGTCAATTCTCTGTGTTTGTAAGATGAAGAGCTCAACAGGCTGTCAAATGCAAACACTTCACACTTGGCATGCCAATTATCATTTGGACATAACCAAATAAGACATATAATAAAATATACTAAATAAAGAATATTACATGAAGGCAATGATGTAATGCAGAGCAATCATTTTGCAATGCTGAAATAACCAGATAACTAAGTTGGCTTATCAAGTTTAGCATTATAGGAATAGTTCACCCAAAAATACACACCCTCATGTTGTTCCAAACACTTTATTTTCTACATGGAACACAAAAGAAGATCCAAGTCAGAATGTCGTGTTCCGTGCTGCCATTGCCATTGCCATGCATCACAAAGTGGCAAAACTCATGAATATTAATTAGGTTATGTGCCGATAATGTCAAATAATCTTTTAATGTTTTGAGATTCAATTTATCAATTTAAGAAAATACTAATTTAAGAGAATATAATTATATTTCACATAATTAATATTAATTACCAGTACTCATAAAAATGCTCCAATACCAAAAAACGATACCATCTGACGTACGGATGTGCTTATGTAAAAATTCAGCGCACAAATTAAAATCACATTGTCCTTGTGAGATTATTTTACCGCAAAAGCTGCAATATAATTATATAAATATATAGTTTGCCAATGTGAGCACTTGTGATTGTGTGGAGACAGTGTTGTGCTGATGCCAGCTGCACTTTGGCTCATACAGGGATAAAACCGTCATACTGTAACGCTGGGAAGAAGTCAAGAGAGCTGATCTAGGTGCAGCTAAGGATTTTTAATGAAAATAAACAAACACAAATAACTGGTAGACACAGGAACAAATAAAACATCCATGATGGGAAACAAGAACATAAACAGAAGCAAACATATACGAAGGCCACTGGTTAAACACGGGAGGTCAAACACATACAGGTACAATCAACAACTGACAACGAATGATCAAACAACAGGGCTTAAATACACAAAGGATAATGACTAAATGAAACACAGTTGAGGACATTGAAGGACAGCTGGCAGAGATGAGAGCAGGGAATTATGGGAAGTGTAGTCTGGGGACAGATGACAGGGGAGAAACACAGGCCAGACAACAGTGAATCGTGACACGTACGCATTGAGTGCAGAACAGAGCACAAATTCATTTTGAAGCGCAAGGCACTTACAGACTACATAATTATTTAATTATTTAAATAGCAGCCATTTATGGTTTAATAATCACTTTGAGTCACGTAGTGTTCGGCTTTTCCGGAGTGGGAAGCTGGCGTCTTATGTGAGAGCTCAGAAACACTTCAAAATCAAAGCTCTGCCAAAAAAAATATTATGACAGAAATTTAATATTCACTGTTATACTACTACTACTTCTACTTATAATAATAATAATAATAATAATAATACTAAATCAATGATATATTTAAGCAATATCTTAAATCTGTGATGTCTTTTAGATTGTGCTGTGAGCTTCTGAATAAAAGCAATTTATTTAATAAAATAATACAATATCATGTTGAAAATGAACTGTAATACTTTAATTTGATTGTTTGAAGTTTTAAAGAATGACTTGGTTTAAACACCATTTTAATGATACAATTGAAATAAACTGTTGAAATGCAGTTCAGAAAAAAAACAAACAAACCCAAAAAATCTAAACAGGTATCCGACTCGGTATCAGCGAGACCCAAAAAATAAATAAATAAGTATCGGTACTCGTACTCGGTCTCAAAAAAATGCTATCGGGACATCCCTAATTAATATGATAACTCAATCTGTACATCTGTCATTGTCAGTATTTGGATTTTGAAGTCAGTGGATAAATACTGTACATGGATCAAAACATTTTAGCCAGAACGAATGCCTGGTGTCATGGTAAAGTTTACAAGGAGTTCTAATCCGCACCTGTAAAAGCATAAGAGTGCATCTGTACGTACCTGTATATTATGAGTGGGTCACATCTTTTTGCATTTTGCTTTGCAGTTTACTGTAACTGGAAAGGAGTGCGATCTGTGGCATGAGTAGAGCGCACGTCTGGATGCGCGAGAGAACATCGCCGTCCATTGTCACTCAACTCCACTCAAAACAGCTACAACGCTCACTCATTATAACATTAACAAAATTACAAGCTTCTGCACTGGATCACTCATCATAACACACGCAAATGAATGGAAACTCCTGCTCAAGAACTGGAGATGCTTCTTCTGCATTAGGGCCATACCTCCCGAATGCTATTTCAAATAGTGGTGAGGACAAAATTGGCAAAGGCAAAAATGTGTAGAGACATGTCCCATCCATCCCACCCACAAATGATGCCTATGTTTTGAACTATTTAACTGTTTTTTTTTAAAGTGAAATGTCTCATAATTTAATGACTTAATTATACATAATTACATTTAGCAAAGAAGCATTATTACATGCGCTCACAACTTATTACATTATGTGCAGTTACTAGAGTGTTTTATTTAATAGCTATAGACACATTTGTCAAGGTTTATGTTTAATCGCAAATTATGGGCAATGGGCAGTTTAAATGCAAAACACCAACAAATAATGCACAAACCTGCTTTTAAGTACAATGACAGTTAATTTACTGTATTAAATGAGCTCTTCTCGTTAAAGAACCAAGCCTGACCCTTGAAGCCAATAAACAACATAACTTTGTGTCCATTGTGCAGCCAATTTAGTAGCTAGCTAATCATTAAATGTTGATTTTAGCGGTTCTCCTCATGGTGCACAATTACATTTATTGTATTTAACCATTGCCAGCAAATGTATTATTATTATTCATAGGTTGGTGAGTCATTGTTTTAGGGCTTATTATGTGGTTTGTTTAAACGTATTTCTCAGTATATTATATGACCTGTGGTCTCAGACCGCTGGTTCAATAAAAATGTATTCTATTTTTTATTGAAGGTAGATTTATTTTACTTCTCTTGACTCAAGCTGTGCCTAATGAAAGGGCTTGGTGATTCACACACACACACACACTCACAGCAGTGTGTATCATTAGGGACTCCAACCAAGCATATTATACCTCTTTCTTTATGTTTCGCTCAGTCTCGGTTTAATGAGGCATGATACACAATGTTGAGCAGCTGCAGAATCTGCAGACGACATGCATGTGTGCATACAAACACACACACAGACATCCATAGACACACAACAGTGAATTATATGCTCAGCAGGCAAAACATAACCTGCTAACCTGTCAACAGAACAATTACACAATATATTGAAAGAAATGTCATGAACGTTTCTATGAGCACTATAGGAGACCCATGTAATCCAAAAAATCAATAGAAAGTTGGATAGATGGAGAATTACATTTCTGGGAAAACCAAAGAGTAGAAAAGGACAAGAGATTCACATTCAATAAAGAGATGGTTTTGCGTTTGTGTCACATGCAAACACTGTAACACCACGTCATGGTTACTGATATAACCTCTGTTCCCTGATGGAGGGAACAAGACGTTGTGTCGATGAGTTGACACTAGGGGTCACACTTGGGAGCCCAGACATGTCTGATCATTTGAGAAAAGGCCAATGAGAATTAGCATGTGGGATTTGCATGCCACTACCCCGGACATATGGTTATAAAAGGAGTGCTGTTTGCTAACACACTCAGGTTTCGCACTGTGGAGCCGATCCAAAGACCCGGCCATTTCAGAGGTTGGTTCAGTGTTGTGGCTAGAGGGACACAACATCTCGTTCCCTGCATCAGGAAACAGAGGTTACATGAGTAACATGACGTTTGCTATCTGTCACTCACTTGACATTGTGTCAATGAGTTGACACTAGGTGTCCCAATGGAAAACTCCACAAGAGCTGAACTAGGTTATGCAGACTGGAGGTGCAAGACGGTCAGAACTCTGTGTGCCTCGTAGCCAGCACAGCAAGCCATCGCGTAACTACCCCCAACACACTGGCAGGCATGAAGCAGTCCCCTACACCTCGGGGAGCTGTAGTTTAAGGACTGGCTGGCCCAGCCATAGCCTTGTCTCTATTGTTCTCCCCAAAAAAAGGAACAAAATAGTTCAGCTGGGGGCCATATAAGGTCCACGTTGGGGGGTGTCCCGCCAAAGAGGAGGACACCGCAGAGACCACACCTGACCCCGAGGGGGCTTCTAAGTGGAAAACAACACATGGTCTTACCGGGTCAGAGCGGAAGCATGTCGGAGCGGAAGCATTTCGTGCGTAACAGCACCGGGGTAGGTCCTACCCAAGGAGGGGAGGAGTTATTTCAAACAGGGTGACCAAGAACAGAGGGCTCTCTGCCCAAGGAAGACACAGTTTACCAGCAGGGAAACCATTTTGCGGAATATTCATCACACAAGGTTACCTAAGGAGACAACCTTGGAGCACTTACCTCAGTACGGGGGCCTACGTGACGCACGTACTGGGGTGGCGGCGAGACTCTCTGAAGAGTGGGCTGAGGAAGAAGAATGTCCACACTTTTTTGCGAAAGCAACTGGGAAAAGGGCGCACGTCTTCACCTTAAGGGAGGGGAAAGGCGCTTTGCGGAAGCGGTACACCTGGCCAGTTGACCCGAACTTACCTGTTTGTGTCACCTGATGGTTGATACTGGCTCAACCCTGAGGTTATAGAACCTCATAAAGGTGTTAGGTGTTGCCCAGCCCACAGTTCTATAGATGTCTGCTAGAGAGGCGCTGTGGAACAACGTTGATGCCGGACACTCGCTAAGACGCGTTTCTGCATCAGCATCTTGGATGGGAGTCTCTGAAAAGCCTGATTCAGACTCACAGGTCCAAGATTGGCTGCAACCCACTGCCTTTTTTGGGTACGATGAAGTAGGGGCTGAAAGACCCCTTCTTCACCTCAGTTGGAGGGACAGGCTCTATCACATCCTTGAGGGAGGTGATCTCCGCACACAGAGCAACGGCGTTCTCGCCTCTCACCATAGCGAACTGAATCACGTAGCCAATTCGGACAGCCCTGATCTGCCATCACGTGGGGTTGGGGATTGCAAGCCATGCCCCCAAGCCCCACGCGAGGGGGAACAATCGTGTCGGATATACCAGTGGGCAGAGCCTTGTGACGGAGTGGAGCCTGAGGTGCCACTTGAGTCTAGAGACATCAAAGCATTATCTGGCTCCTTGTGACCGCTCACGGAACAGCCTGGGATGGGGTGGAAGATTTTCATCCTCATAGCCCGTGGAGACCATCACATTCTGTATTTTCAATTTTACTCAAGGTTTAAATACTGGTAATTACTCATGGGACTTCAAGACAGGACTGTGAACAGAGACAACCTTTACTGACAGCCAGATCTGATTTAGACTGAGAGAAAAAATAGACAGAAAATAACTTACTTACCAGGCCATTAATGAATCTATACAGCATTTTAAACATATATAGCCTAGTCTAAATGTGTGGTTCAATAAATAGGTATCCATAAATGTGTGTTTATATGAATGTTAACCCTGATGGCAGAAATTGTGTTGTGACAGGAACTCAGTTCTGGTGTCTTCTGGATATCGTGCCCATTAAGAATGAGAAAGGAGAGGTGGTGCTCTTTCTAGTGTCACACAAGGACATCACAGACAACAAGAAAGTGCAAGATGAAGAACAGAGCCCAGAACGAGGTGAGTGTTGATAACTATTGTACATGAGCTGATTTAACCAAGTAGGATACAGCCAAATTCTTTGTTTTTATCAAACAACCAAAGCAATCTGTATCACTACCCCTTAAATCAGAGTGATAGGTTGAATGTTGCTCATTGCCTCCACCCTATCCCTAAAATCTGATTGGTTGATAGCAATGTTGTTCCAGGTCCAAATATGATGTGGATAATTAGTAGGAACATGTCCTACTGTACTTAGAAACTAACAAAAGGACATGCAGAGCTCTACAACTGGTGCTAGCAACCCAAAGGCCATGAGTTCAATTCCCAGGGAACACACATATTAAAACTACACATAATGGGTGCTCTAAAGAACCCAGAAACCAAATGCAATGATGTGAAGAACCTATAAGGTAACATCAAGAACATTTTTGTTCTTCAAAGTACCATATAGCCACCTCAAGAACCCTGTTCACCATGTTGGTCCAGTTTCTCAGAAACCTTGAGTGATGCAGGTAACCTTTCAAAATATATAACAATGAAAACAATTAAGTAAAGAGAAAAAACAAAAAAGAGAGGCATAATGACAAAAGACACAATTCTGTACAGTACAATTAAAGAGACAAAGTGCTCAATAACAAAGAGAATGGTTTGGCAAATTATCCTTTTTATACAGACAGCAACTCTAACAGCTTTGTACGCCATACTCTACAAATCTTATTTCGAGATTATTATACCTATTTTCTCTTTAATACACTGCTATTCACACACACAAACATACACACACTTGCTTGCTTGTCAATTGTGTCCGATGATGATGCTTGCTTCAAAGGAGTAGGAAGGAGTTGGGTAAAGTTGTCAGCTAGGTTGACGCTGGTGCCATTTCATGTGGCTGTGGAGGCCAATCCTAGAGCCACACACTCTATTGCAAATGGGGCAGGAGAACCCTGATGCTGAAGCAATGCCTGCCTCCTTCTGGTGATGTTGATCATGCTTTTCATTCCGCAACTGCTGAATGTTGTGGTGCAGTTCTTCAATCCCTTTGGCACAGGAGGCATGCCAGGCTGGCCTGTCACAAACTAGGGTCTCAACATGAGTGGGGTCAATACCACAGCATTTTAGAATGTTTTTATTAAAGTTCTTAAAGCACCTCTTCTGCCTACCAGCAGCACACTTTACTGCAGGGATTTGACCATAGAGGATTTGCCATGGTGCTCTGGCATGCGGATTACATGCCCAAGCCAATGAAGATGATGCTTGGTCAGCATTGTTTCCACACAGAGGGAGTTAATTTTAGCAAGGATCTCTGTGTGGTTCGTCCGATCCTCCCAAGAGACATCAAGTAATTATTGGAGACATCGCACATGGAAGCCCTCCAAGAGTGTAATTTATTGTCTGTACAGTATCCATGTCTCTTTTTTAGACCACTTTTTCTAGGTCCTTCCCCGCCAGGGGTGAGCAGTGTGGAAGCTGCTCTGTCATAATGGAAGCTACTGAAGAGACATGCTGCTCCATCCCGCATCTCAGTGGCCATGACTCAACTATTGCCTGCGTGCATGGTTTGGCTAGGCACTCCCAGCCACATCCTTATCCTGTACCACCACCATTCCATGTCGTCACAGGTCGGGAGGGGGTTACTGTGGTTTGCCACAAGGAGGCATAGTAGGTGTCTTGGTGATGGAGAGGCTATATACTGACCAAGGAAGACTTACACACTCTGCTTCTTGAATCCCAGCTGAGGTGGCCAGCCGCAGGACCTAAGGGAGAGGAATTGCAAGCATCCCTACATGCAATAGCTCATTAACAGCAAGTTGCACTAGATGCGTCACGTCACCTGGTAGGCAGGAGCCTACTAAATCACTCACACACACTTTGAACTCCTGGGCTCATCAGTATCATATAGCAACCTCATCCTATACTCTATTTCTCATTTTCTCTTTTTCTTGGCTACTGAGTAATTTTTTTGGATGCTTAATACAGGCCACCATCTCATGTAGTGATTGCTGTTTCAGAAAAGCAGACACCTCTCCTCCCCAGAGAGAGAGGGAAGGGTAGACTGATAAAGACAGAGATGAAAAGACACACGCAGGAAACAGGGAGGGTGAGAAAGAAAACTTGGCATAGAGATGTAAAGCTCCTTTTGCAAGTGGCCTGAGCTGCAGCCAAAGCACCATTACTGCTATTGCATTTGGCTGTGAGCATTGTACCAGCACTAGAGATTATACTTATGTTCAATGATAACTCATTAAGAGTGTACAAGTGGAATCAATTTAAAAAGAATTCAGTTATATTCTTAATCACAATGACTAAGCCAAATGTTCTTTACAAAAATAACTAAATGAGGGTTTGGGGTATGTGTTGTAAAAAACTTTTTTTAAGATAGTTACAACAATTTGTTTGATGTCTCTCACCAAATTAGTCATGAAAAGTAAAGCATCTAATATTAATAACTAATTAGCGTATTAACTAATAACTAATAACTTTTAACTAATAACACAAATTATTGTATTGTTCTTGTACATACTAAATACATCATTAAAACTTCACAGTGTATGTTGGAAAAAGTATTTTAACTCCTTGGCTGATGACATCAACAAAAGCTAAAAGATAAAAAAACTAAAGATAAATAATCTAGTACTGTAGGTACTCTCCCTAGAAGTGTCCGTCCAGCCAAGATGACTCAAAGGGCACACCACAGAATGCTCAATGAGGTAGAAAGAACCCTAATGTGACAGCTAAAGTTTGAAGGAATTATGGGAGCTGGTTAACAACTCTGTTCATGAGTCTACTATATGGAAAATATTAAACCGGTATGGTGTCCATGGCAGGACACCATGAAGGAAGACACTGCTTTCCAAAAACATTTTTAAAAACCCCAAAGGGTTCACCTACTTATTCTTGCCACTGTATGCGGATGCCTAGCGATGTGGATGCAGCATCATGCAAAAGCAATAGTTTTGGTTGGTCTATACCATTATAGAAATTTGCCATCTGTCATCATTCATTTACTTCATGAGCACAAGTTATTCTCTTGGTCATGTGATCTCCACATGGCAGCCCCCATGAGGTAGCCCAGTTCAATGTAAAATTAAACCAGTTTTATTAGGGTCCTGAAATGTCAAGAGTCTTTATCTCAGGTGACTGAACATATTCTTCACATGCATTATTCATTAGGCGTAAAAACATTTTAAGGAGGAAAACATTTCTGATTTCATCTTTAAGTGTTAAGGGTTGAAGTTTTTGCTTATTTTTGGGTCTTGGGTACATTAAAGCTACTTTTTGATCATGTGCAGTATTGTGTTTTTATGGTTGGAAGTAGTTGGAACCAGATAATGTTTCTTTGTGCTGAGTCAAACAACTGTGCATTTATATAAGCTAAAAATTAAATATGGCCATTCTCTGCTCAGATGAGGAGACGGGTTTGGAGGTGCATAAGGTCACACGGCCTCCGAGCTTCAATGCCAACCGGCGGCGCAGTAGAGCTGTGTTATACCAACTGTCTGGACATCTGCAGAAACAAGACAAGAGCAAACTCAAGATCAACAATGTAAGAGACACAAATGACATGATCTTACACTAAACGTCTGTTTGTTCCCACTTTACACCTCCAGGGTTAAATACTGGACCAGTGCTTGGTCACAGGGCCAAGTATAGAGCATTGATTAATATCAGACTCTTCAACGTTTGTTTACACCATTTGCTTAGAACATGAGAATGGTTATAGTATGTTTGTACAAGGATTTTTGCAGAAGTATAAAAGTGACCTTGTAAAGCTACATAGTATTCTGTATACAGCAATGGGAAAAACTTGTCACAGAGGCATTTCAGGCCTCTGTGCTGCTTTTTCGGTCAAGGATCGCCAGGAGTAGAGAAGACCCAAATACAAGATGGCGATTAAGGGCCTTTTTTAACAAAATTACAGAAAACAAACAAAAACTTCCCCATAGGGGAAAACTCAACAGTCCAGGGCAGGTGAAGAGAAGACTGGCTGGGCTGGAGACACAGGTCTGAGACAAACAGGAACCGACTAACAGCCACCTGACAGAAACATTCACAGGAACATCCACAATGAACTGGCACAGGATAGAAAACACAATGAGTTATATAGGGAAGAAAACAGGGAGATAACAAGGAATAAGAGGTGGGAACAAACAACTAATAATCAGACAAGAATGCACAAGGGAATGAGAAAATACAAACCCAAGTGCATTCACACAGCCCGAGACAAAACACAAGTGCCTGGACTCAGCCACAGAGGAAATAAACCAAACCAACCGAAGTGGCTGAATCCAGACACAAGACATAAAGCAGACATGGAAACACGTGCATGTCAGGGCTCTGCCACAATGGGATAAAACCCAAAACTAAGTGCAGAACCCTGACATTTTCTCCTCAAAGGAATTGATTAGTTCTTTAATTCATTCGTGACTGAGTGGCATGCACTATACTGTTTATGGAAGTCTTAATTAAGGCCTGTGAAAAAATTCAATTAAACATTTATGAACTTTCTTTTAGAACATGTTTGGTGAGAAACCACCCATCCCAGAGTACAAAGTGGCAGCCATTCAGAAGAGCCGATTCATTCTCCTCCATTATGGGACCTTCAAAGCTGGCTGGGATTGGCTGATACTGTTAGCCACCTTTTATGTAGCAGTTACTGTGCCCTACAATGTCTGTTTCACTGTCGTCGGTGGGCGAGATGAGATGCTGATACCTAGAAATCCACCGAGTGTGAGCGACATCCTGGTGGAAATCCTATTTATGTTAGGTAAGAATCATCCTGCACAATTTACACTAAGTGTAGTGGCATCATCAACAACAGCTAAGCCTGGCATTGTTTAATCAATGTAGTGTGAGCATGCAAGGAAGTGCCATCTCAGTAATGGTACCCTGGTGATTTTAAATGTCTCCTGATCTTGCAGTCATCCATGTGTTGAAGTCCCAAAGCCTGTTGCTGTCAGACATCCTCAGAATCGACATGCATCACGCCATTCTGTTATTGCAATCTTTATCTTATTGGTAAAAATCGTGCAAGTGAATCTGAATGGATTTTTGAAGGACAGTTCACCAAATGCCAATGTTAATTATATTTCGTATAGTTCAGAAGTCATTTTGACGACCCATGGTCAAAATTAATAAAAAGGAAGATTCTTATCTGTAGATTTTTTTCAAGATAAAGGATTTACTCCTATTCAAGTCCATTAGACAAAATTACTAGATTAACAAACATTACCTGTATATTAGAAATCCAATAGAGTTTGCAGTGTGTGGAAAACACCTAGTTTATTACTGTCATGCAGTGTTCCTCACTAAGCATTGCTTAAGAGCAATTAGTGTTTAATAAATGTATTTGAACCTGCTCATTAATCAGTTTGTGTCCTTACTACATGTCCCTGCACACAAAGTTGCTTTCAGCCGGGTTGCCTTCCTGAGAATCAGTGCAAAACTGCCCAAATCTATTCACAAATCTGTGTCTTATCATGCAATTGCAACTTCCATTAAAAAGCATCATCGTCACTAGTACGATTCACTATGTTATAACTATTAGTCAACAAGGCAATAATCTTTAACTTCTGTTTTCTCGAATTAATTGGTCACGTTGATTTCATATCTTTGTGGCAGACATTGTGCTAAACTTTCGCACCACATTCGTGAGCACATCAGGCCAGGTGGTATATGATGCGCGATCTATCTGCGTGCACTACGTCACCACCTGGCTCTTTGTGGACCTGATTGCTGCACTACCTTTCGACTTGTTGTACGCCTTCAATGTTAGTGTGGTGAGTATGTTTTTTTGTTTGGTACGCCATGAGTTATAAAAGCTATAACTAGCTAACTTGTATACCTATATGTGTGTGTTTCAATAGTTTTAATGTGCCAAACATAGAGTCTTGTGGGACATTACCTTTCATGCCATGCTGGGCATGCAATCTTAAACAGTTATCTAGTCTGAGATTTGCATTCATTCTCTGTGTGTTTAGTACTTTGGGGTTCATCTGCTGAAGACGGTTCGATTGCTAAGGCTTCTGCGCTTGCTGCAAAAGCTGGAACGCTACTCCCAATACAGTGCAGTGGTACTCACCTTGCTCATGTCTATGTTCGCCTTGCTGGCACACTGGATGGCCTGCGTCTGGTACATCATCGGTCGCAGCGAGATTGAGAACAATAGCCCTGGTTCCTGGGACATTGGTGAGTACCAATTCTACAAACAGTCTACATAGCTGCTAGATCAGCTTCAGCTTAATTTTAATCATAGAAAGTCTTTTACCCCCCAAATTGTCTACATTTCAAATCTCTCTAATAGAAACATTTCATATAACAATCTAAATGTCAAGATAAACGGATACAATATGTTTTGTTTTTCATCTGATTATTAGATAATCATATTAGCATAAGTTACAGTTCCAGTTCAGCATCTAGGCTTGTTGTTTTAACCTAAATGGGACAGAAACCATCTTATTTATACATTTTCTCATTTAAACAAGTTCCACAGTGAGACTGTTTACATGCACACCAATATGCTAATAACTCCCAAAAATAAAAGCACATGAGATTTTAAATAATCTAGTTATTCCGCCAGTCTGTAAAGAGGCATTGAGTACATTGGATAAGCCGGTAAGAACACCGGTAAAGGCGTTCACATGCAAAATCGAACTTTCTCCGTTGGTTTATTCGTAAGCATTTTGTGACATTACACCGAAAGGAAAGCGTTTACATGACCACACACATTGTCGGCTTATTAGGCATGATCGGTGTAAGAAAATGCATGTAAACACGCTTACTGTCTCATACATCTACATTATTTTAGATGTGTCTGTGCCCAATATGCTCAATACAACATAAATGTACAACAACCTCAACATTTTCCTTAGAAACAGACATCCTATTATATTTCTCTTGTATGTGTGCCTTTTAAAACCTATCAAATGTGAAAATTGACTTTTTAAATCAGGCAGACACATGAACATGAATAAGCCAGACATAATGTGTTTTACCAGAGGAACAGAACAATCTCTATGCTCTGTGAATGGCACACCTCGAAAAAACTGATGAGGCAGTCTCTGATTTAAGACATTGGTTTTACACCATGTGAGATAAAGTTCATCTGGAGTGAAGTCAGAGTTACGTCTGAACAGACAGCTGAACATGTCTCTTAAGCTCCCACATGCTGTCTTTAATGGGAAAGAGAAAAACAGACTTCAGAGGGCATGAGTGTCCCTGATTTACTAAAGGTTCTTTTTTGGCCTAAGATAGATTAGGGAAAATAAGACTAAGTAAAATTGCTGCTCAGTGTATACATTGAATTGATTCATTCTAAATGAGCCTAAATCCAGTTTTTAGATAGCACACAATTTGTTACACAAGCACCCTTTATTTGGCATATTAATAAATCAGGGCTTTTGCTGTTTTTCTCATTTTCCTCAGTCCAACACAACATGTCATATATGAAAGATTATGCTTGGCCAGCATCATTAACCTGGGGCACTTCTCTTCGGCCACATGCAGGGATGCTACACAGATATCCAGCTTTTGATGATGTGCCAACAAGAGACCCCCAATTCCCTCTAGCCCAGTTGTACATTGCCCAGTCATTAAATATTAAGCACATGAGGCTGTCTTGACACGTCTAGTTTTGCTAGTGTGAAACTGTAAGTAGTAGCATTCTGCACATGATGCAAGACAAGACACAACAAGTCATTATAATTTGACCAGCGCTATTCACAATACTGTAGTTTCAACGCAGATATACAAAAAATCATGTTATCCATTAAAGTCCACATAACATGCTTCAAATCTTTTAACACTTTAATCAAATGTAGTTAAATACTGTAGTCAAATGGAGGATGTGGAATGTTGTAAATTTACCAGATTTACAAGGAATTGTTTAAAATCGGCTGATTACCATTTTCACACGGGGTCCTTTCGGCTATAACTATCTGCTTTTGCACAAACCCAAGGCAAGATTATTGATAGCTGTGGAATGAAATATTAAAGAGGTTTTGAGTATGTGTGTGTGTGTGTTGACACAATATAGATGGGAATAGGGAAATACATGGATGTAAATGAACAGCAGTTCTAATATTTGCTCCTGCATGAAGAACTCTGGTTGCTCTGTCCTTCTCTCTTTTCGACCTGTATCTCTCACTTCACTGTCCTCACCTCTCTCAGCAGAACATTGCTCTTTTTTTAATGGCTTGCTGCCTTGCAGACCTTTAGAGACTAGAGAGTTGAGTTGGCTTCGTTAGCCCAACCTAAAAAAGCTCAATTCCACTCCTGTGGATTATCATTATCAACTGTTCAAAACTCTTTTCTCGTTCTCAGAAGTGGATTTAACACTGTTACAACGAATATGCCTTTAACTTCTTTCTCGTTACATTATAACTTCATTCTAACTGTCACTCTTTTCACAATCATGACATCACTATGTTTGGTTTTTTACTCATTTGAAAATAAGGTTGTGAGATTGTAAACAATGAATTAACAAATGTTAATTTTGCCTTAATCTTCAGTATTACTTTTCTCTTGCACTAATTATTTTGCCTTTTTTCACTTCCTGTATTTCTCTGAGGCCTCTGTTCAAATAACCTTTATTTAACCCCTCACCCCCAGCTAAGACTATCCTCAAGATATCCATCACCTACCCCTTGAGCTTTCTCTCTACCTGAAGCACCATCTTTACCTCCTTCACCTATATAGTCACTCATGATGTTTCCATGGGCTATACATTGGCTCATAGATGACAAATGTGTCCCCAATACCCATATCAACAATATTGCATGGGCTTCAATGTTGCGTGCGTTTGAAATTCAGAATTAGCTTTCACTTATCTTTTGAATTACACCACCACAAGTGTCTCTTGTGTAATTTACAACACAATGTATCTTCTGAGGTTGAGACAATCATCTCTTCAGAATTCATCTTTCTAGTCTGCTGCATCAGAGCCATTATCGGTGTAAATCTTCAGCAATGCTATTTGCAACTATATTTACATGTACGCCATGCATATTAGAAGGAGTTAGCATGTCAAAAGCTGGTTGATGGCTGTTATTCACTAATAATTCCCGACTCGATCAGTAAGTGTCGGTGTACTCTACAATGTAATTATTCAAATCCCATTTATTTTCTTCTGCTGTTGAAAGTTTTGAAGCCTCTGAATGTAAAGTCACAACTACTCGCCTGCAGATGAATGGCAGGTGCTAACACTGTCAGCTATCATCTGAGATTTAATCATGGCTGGGGCAATTTTAACACCACTTGTGAAAAACTGCATGACTGAATTGAAAGGTTGAATCTTAAAATAGGTAATTAACATTATTTCATTAAAGTCGGGTACAATGGGGCTAAAGGCCCCATGGGGTGAAATTTGATTTGATGTTCTCCCAAAACACTAAACAGCAACATAAACTACCCCAGTACATTCCTAAACACCTGATTGTCACTATGCAAAATATTCCTGATCCAAGAGATCTTTGCATGTGGTGTCTAAAGGTTTATTTTGAGGCAATTTTATCCCATTTTTAATATTTTTTTAAATGTAAATTAATGTAGCTAATGTACATTTTAATTAACACATATAGTTTGAGACAAAATACTTTTTTGTCATTTTCAAATCAACATTTTTTAAAAACTGTCCAATAAGTGAAAGGACAGTATTTGGGGTAAAAGCCCCCCTGTTGCAGGGGCTTAAGTAGGGGGAATAGATTTGTTCTGAAAAATGTTCAAAGTGTCTCACACTGACTGATCCAATCACACAGTTCATTTGAGAAAGCATTATCTGAATTTGTTACTCAAAAGTATTTGCAACAGTTGACCATTTTTGCACTATATCTATCTCCCCTATATCTACACAATATCAGTAAAACCCACCAAGGGACATTTACTCAAAGTGTGGGGGTAAAAGGTCCAAAGGCCCTTGACCACCTTTTTAAAAACATAATTTTAATCAAAACAACCTTCGTTATTTTATTTGAGTTTTTACACAAATGATGTTGCTCTATCAATATTCAATAAAAATACATATTTAATTTTCGCTCTTGATCAGAAAGAAGTTAATTTTCCTTAAGCTGTGCCCATCGTGACCTATCGAGTTGAAAACAGGTCTCAGCTAATATATATTTCAATTAAAGTGATTTAACCCATTTCAAATCATTATATTTGTATTGTCTTTAATATGTGGTGTGTACTACCCCATATAGTATAATATATATTGTCCCATTTGGACTTGCTTTAAACACAGACAACTCAAATAATTAATAATTAATACAGTGTTAATAGCATAAAGTATTTTAAATATATATTGAAGCAATGCTATTATTATTTTAAGGGTCTTAAATATCAAATATAAATAGTCTTTCTTTGTATGTGTAATGGTACTATATTATATATTTAATAAGCCAAAAGATGACAAGTAGATTTGTAATAGCGTTTGGAGTTATGAGGGGAAAATATAATAATGTTCATCCTGTGACCTTCTATAATGTCAGTAACTGCCAAATATTAAAGTTTAGAGACGTAAGATATTTTTGTGATCTTCGTTCTTCAGATACTGGTCTTGTAACTGTTCCCTCAACCCGTTTGAGATTAATGGGAGATAGGGCTTTTTCTTCATTAGCTCCAAAACTTTGGAACTCTCTACCGATTGAGATCAGGCAAGCCAAATCTTTTGGAATCTTTAAATCTCAGCTTAAAACTCGTTTTTTTAGGTTAGCTTTTAATTGATTTATTGTCTTTTATGCTTGTTGTTTTTTATGTTTATTTTACTGTGTATTATGTCTATTTTGTGTGTTGTATCTTTGCTATTTTAATTGTTTTTGTACAGCGCTTTGAGATGTACATTTAAAGGTGCTATAGAAAATAAAGGTTATTATTATTATTATTATTTTACCTGGCCAATAAAATGACTCATACTTGTGCTGAAAGCAAAAGAGAACGAGACAAATGGGCACCCTAATTCTCTAAAACAACCCTTATTGGAACTAAACCACTTCAGTTTTGATCTACAAACCACAGAAAGAACAAATGGATGTAGACATTAACTGGAGCTCAAGGCTATAACAAAAATATGAATATAAGAACAAACTGACAAGAGGGAGATTGTTAGAGAGAGAGAATATATCTGCAGCAGTTTGGAGTTGTTCTAGTCTGTTTAAGTTGTTGCTTGTTAACACATGGTGACACATATCAATCTCTTGGGAATGTGTGTATATGCCCAGAGAGGAACGTCTGAGGTGTCGAGTGTATGTGAAACATGTTAACTGGAGCTGGTTTCTCTGTAAATTCAGGCCCAATATTTCTTCCTAAATGTTAAAACATTTGAATGTGTGTTTTTTGTATGCTTGTGGAGGAGGTTTTTAAAATGTGTGATTGTGCTTCAAACCTTCTCTGACAACTGCTAGCAAGATGCTAAATGGCACCTTTTTCCTGTAATCTTTCTTCTGCCAGTCCTTTTATTCTCCTTCATTTCTTTCCTTTCACACTCTTTCAGTCTCTGTCTTTCCTTTCTTTCTCAGTTCTCACCTCAAAATCACTTAAAACACCACATATGGTACCTGTACTACCTCCAAGCTAGAAGCCTGCAGAAAGAATTTCAATAATTAGTCCAAAGTAGAATCTCAAGGGGTTCATCCTTCAATTCAAATAATGTAAAGAAATGTAGGTTCAGCACCATGAGCAAGTTCTGAGAGTAACTGAAGCACCTTGGACTGAGGCCACGTTCACACTGCAAAGTTTTAGGCATGACGACAATGGCAGTGAATAATCTAAATTATTGTTCTGTGTCTGAAGTGTGTACAGAACAGGATTAAACACTCAGAAGAGGAGTGACAGCTGCGTTTAGTGAATGGGGCCAATTTTTGGAAGGTTTAAAAGCAAATATATGAAGATTACAATTTTATAAAAGCACTTACATGTATTCTTCTGTTAAAATCATGCACTATTTGAGGGGTAAAGTTGTTTAAATCGTCTTTCATATGGGCATATAGGGTTTATGCCTAATGGTTTATGTCGTCATGGCAACAAAGTTGTAAAAATTACACATAACTTTACACAGAAAAGCTTAATAAGCGATTTTATTACACTAAAATTACGTTAAAATGCATATCGTTTACATCTTTTGCCTATACTATTAAAACAGTGAATATTTTAACATTCACAAATTGGCCCCCTTCACTTCCACTGTAAGTGCATCACTGTTAATGAAATGTTATAATTTATATGTATATATATCACTCAGCAGGTGCTTAGAATGGGAGAGGATGGTGATCAGATATTTGTAGGTCCAAAAAGCACAGATAGTCAGCATAAAATAATCCATCCGGTCTCCAGCGGTGACATTAATGTCTTCTAAAGCGAAACGATCACTTTGTGTGAGGAAAATACTAAATTTAAGCACTTTTTAACTATAAAAGATCGCTTCCGGTCAGGCCAAATTTACCCGAGTGCTCCCATGACGTAAGTGTGTTGGCACGTGAACTGGCGTGTGACAGACACAACCAATGAGTTGAATGAATGTGCCAATACGCTTGCATCACAGGAGCACTCGGGTACATTTGGCCATTCGTCAACACCTGACTGGAAGCGATCTTTTATAGTTAAAAAGTGCTTATATATCGTTCTTTATCGCACACAATGTGATCGTTTCGCTTTAGAAGATATTAATCACCATCCTCTCCCATTCTAAGGACCTAAATCTTCAAAAGTGTTTTGCAGAAGAAAGAAAGTCACACACATCTCAGATGGCATGAGGGTAAAGAGTAAATTATCAGAGGATTTTCCATTTTGTTTGAACTATCCTTTTAATTGAATATTCATCAAAACTGCAATTGACAAACCATGTGTATTATTGGTGACCAAAATAAATGGCTAATTCCCTCTCCTTTCTGATGGGTTTCTCCTTTCTTTTGTAGGCTGGCTACATGAGTTGGGTAAACGTCTTGGCACACCCTACTTCCTGTCCCCTCTTGCCTCCCTTATTCCTGATTCACTGCGCCCCACCATCTTAGATAGATTGGTGGCCAATACAAGCCAATGGAATGCCACTGATCAGGCGGGACGTGACTCTCTGTGGAACTCGAGCAAGTGGAACACGACAGGGACAGGGCTAGTGGGCTCTGCAGGTGCAGGGCAGGCTGGAGCGGTACTGGGAGGCGGGCCCTCAATTCGGAGTTCGTATGTGACATCGCTGTACTTTGCTTTAAGCAGTCTGACCAGCGTGGGCTTTGGCAATGTCTCGGCTAATACTGACTCGGAGAAGATCTTTTCTATCTGCACTATGCTGATCGGAGGTAAGGACTAGGACTTTACTTATTTAAAGGTAACTTCTTTATTTGTGTCATCTTGGACTTACACTGACATCTAGAGGTGTGGATGCAGCATCATTCAAAATCAATAGTTTTCAGCTGTCATTGTAGAAATGCATTATTCATAGTCAGCCATGATTCATTTCATCTTAGACTGAAGTGTTCAATAACAGGGTGTTTACTGATATTAATGCTGCCTTCATGTGCTATCCGAATAATCCTTCTTTGCACTTCTGAAGCGGTAATTATGATTACGTTGCATTCAAGTGCGTTGTTGAAACATGGATGACACCAGGTTCATTCATGCATATTTCTCTGAACTCTTATTTTGACACCATAAAACATATTACTCAGTTAGCCAGCTGACAATATTTGAATTTTGGTCAAAATCAAACTACTTCTACGGTGTAAATATTTGCAACATACATCAAATGGTTGCTGATACATAAACGTATATAACATGGCAAGTGCAAACAATTAGCTATATTAGACAAATGAATAAAGCCTGTCATTCATTACAGAAACCGTATTCTCCTCCACCATGTTGAAAGTTAATGATGCCTCCCATCTCGTAAAATCGGGTACAAAATGGTCACTGAGTCATAATAACGACTTAAGGGATCGTTCATGTGCAACATCGGAGTGGGAAACTCGGATAATTCAGAAAGCACATGAAGGCTGCATAAGTGAGTATGTTTCAAAATAACAATTCATTTCTTTGAGAGTTAAGCTTGTTTAATGAGTGCATCCTTAAGCAGTTAGTTTGGTGCAACTTCACTGACAAACTAGGAAATGGCAAAAAACTTACGAAGGGTAAATGTAGCAACACTTGTTGATTAGAGAATCTTATATAAACTACAACACACTGATCCGGCCCACGGGCCTTCATCACTGTTAAAAGAAGAAGAAATGAAAAATAACCAATAAATAGACAAGAAAGTATACCATTCACCAATTAGAAAATAAAACTGCAGTACAAATGACAAGCACACTGGAGACATGCAATAGAACCAGGAAATGAGGTGTGTTAGTCCCAATAATAACAGATCATTTTAATTGGTGGAATTGGAGTGTCTAACTGGACACATTGGATGGTGGATAACATAATCTATAGACCCTTTTCACTCTTCCGGGTTTTTGAATGTGGAAGTAAATGATTGCAGGGTAAACTTTGATAGTGGGGAATGGGAGACTACACCAAATATCATTTTTGCTTACCCATTTGCTCCTACAGCGAAAAAAAACTGCAACTATTACGTGTTCACAACTTTCCAAATGTAGAAAAACTATACAATAATAAATAGAGGTGCATTTCAACAGTCAGAAGAGAGAGATGTACGTTTACTGTAACTCTCTCAGCAGCTGTATTGGAAACCCCATCTGTGGGGTTTTTGCATCTGTGGAAAATCCACTGATTGTAAACACCGATCAGCCACAACATTAAAAGCACCTGCCTAATATCATGTAGGTCCCCCTCCTGCCACCAAAACAGCTCTGACCCCTCGAGGCATGGACTCCACTAGACCTCTGAAGGTGTCCTGTGGTATCTGGCACCAAGACGTTTGTATCAGATCCTTTAAGTCCCGTAAGTTGCGAGGTAGAGCTGCTGTGGATCGGACTTGTTGGTCCAGCACATCCCACAGATGCTCAATTGAATTGAGATCTGGGTAATTTGGAGGCATTGCCCAGAGCATCACACTGCCTCCGCCAGACTGCCTTCTTCACATGGTGCATCCTGCTGCCATCTCTTCCCCAGGTAAACGACACATGCACCTGGCCATCCACATGATCTAAAAGAAAAACGTGATTCATCAGACCAGGCCACCTTCTTCCATTTCTCCGTGGCCCAGGGGTCAGGGGTCAGCATGGGCACTCTGACCGGTCTGCAGCTACGCAGCCCCATGTGCAGCAAGCTGCGATACACTGTGTGTTCTGACACCTTTCTATCATGGCCAGCATCAAGATTCAGCCATTTGTGCTACAGTAACTCTTCTGTGGAATCGGACCAGACAGGCTAGCCTTCAATGGGCCTTGGGCACCCATGACCCGGTCGCTGGTTCACCGGTTGGACCACTTTTGGTAGGTACTGACCACTGTATACCGGGAACACCCCACAACACCTGCCGTTTGGAGATGCGTGGACCCAGTTGTCTAGCCATCACAATTTGGCCCTTGTCAAAGTAGTTCAGATCCTTACGCTTGCCCAGTTTTCCTGCTTCCAACACATGAAATTCAAGAACTGACTGTTCACTTGCTGCCTAATATATCCCACCCCATGACAGGTGCCATTGTAACGAGATAATAAATGCAATTCTCTTCACCTGTCAGTGGTTTTAATGTAGTGGCTGATCAGTGTATCATTAGGTAAATTATTTTTAATTTTATATTTAATTTTTACTAATTTCAGGGTAATATAATAATGTTATAGATTTAAACAAAAAAAATTAAATCGCAAATGTAAAACATTTTGCTGGATAAATGCTGCAAAATGAAAAGTGATATCACAGTCTGTGAAGGGTCTGTTGTCTTTATTGATTTATTTGGACCACAATGAAGGCCTGAGTGCTTAAACACACTGGTTTAAAGGAATTCTTCCATCAACAGTGATTGGTGTGATTTAACTTCCTCACTTTAGACTTATTAAAAGATTTACCTTTTACTTTATCATGGACAAATGGAAAACAAATGAATGAATATATTTGACATGATACAAGTCTTGTAGAGCAGGCCTGTAACAAATGTAGTGAACACAGCATGGCACAATCTTATTTCCTTACAACAACAAACAGGACGTGATGCAGTGCCTGATTTTGTCCATGCATTGGTAATTTAGATCAGTGACATTAAGCACATAAGAACTGGAACGCAATCAAATTTCAAGCTACAGGACGCTTTGTCCTCACTGAGAGGGTAGAGATAACTCGCTGATGTATGCCTGGATGTGACACAGGACCAGCCTTGAGGTCTTGATTGTATTTTTGTGTCTAGAACAAATGGAACCAATGGCATCATTTGTTGTCGTCAAGATTCTGGCCCACAAATTTGGGGACACAGTTTTGATAATCAGATAATGAGATGCTCATACAATTACAGTACTAATGGGAATGTCTGTTGTCATCCAAACAAGAACAATATGTCTTATCAGGATGATTCCTGTCTAATATCTAATGGGACAAGTATATTATATACTTGTGCCGCTCAGTTAGAATCATGTCCTCTTCTCCCTAATGATTAAGACTTAGCTTAATGGCTTCCTTTAGCTTGCAGGGATCCCAATGTTCACTTAATTAATTCTTGTCCCACCAGACAGGTTCATCAATATTCAGAGGAATGATTTTGTCTCCTAAAGCAATGTCTATTGATGACACCTAAATGTGTAAGCAAGGGATTATCATAGTTTCACCATTTCAGCAATACAAATTGACAGCTAAATACGTAGTAGCATGAGTTTGGAATACATAACACTAGCAAAAAGTGAATATGACCATCTTTAAACAAAGTCATCATTGATAAACTGGATTAAATGTCTATTTCACCCAAAAATGATTACACACCCTAGAGATGCCTCAAACTGGTATGCCATTATTGTATCCAGAAACACAAAAGTAACATTTCACGACAGTTCATATTGATCATTTGTGACCAAAAGAATGAATGACAATGATAAACTGACAAATAGGACACCCAATAAGACTATAAGATCACAATCCATATGAAGTGCACCATTTGCAACATGACCCAAGTGTGCCGTATTGGACTACATTTCCCTAGGGTTTAATCTTGCTATAGAAATACATTTCCCAAAGGACCACATGCTTTATAAAACAAGATACAGTATTTGCTTTATTGAAGTACTCTTTAGAGAAGCATCCGTTCCGGGTCCCATTTGACCCCATTTACTTTTAAACTTCATTTCTCAAAGGCTTCTATTCTTTGAGAATCAACAATTCCTTTGACCAAAATATCCATATATCTTTGCAACTTATTGATTATCCTTCTCATCGGGGCACACATTTCTAAGGTGGATCAGGTGTATTGACCATTTTTTAACTACCTCCAAATCTGTATACCTCTAAAATACCTCTAAACCTCTAAAGCAGCAATGGCAGGTGAGTAAATATTTTGAACAGTGTTTCTGCATCTACTTATTGATGTTAATAGAAATAACTCTATTAGGGAGGACTAAGCCTTTTCAGAAGTACAATTTGACTTGATGTTCTGGGTTAAAGTAGAATGAATACAGGTAAAGTTGCACAACCGGTGAAGTGAGAACAAAATGTATTTACTAATGTTGATCTTTCTTTCATGATACATACAGTGAAAGAGAATGGTGACTGAGACACCTGAACATTCAAACAACATCACTTGTTTTGTTGGACAAAAGACCGAAAATCATATAGGTATACAATGACAGAATGTTCATTTTTGGGTGAACTTACTCTTTTTAGTAATTTATTTATTTTATTATTATTATAATTATTATTTACATAGGACAAGACACATAACTGGACAAAACATGGATACATGCCACGGATACAGAACATTTACAAAATAACAGTAGAATATACTGGTGGATTTACATGATTGTGTATGTGTGAGGGTGTGTTGCATGTATGTACAACTCTGTTCGATCTAGAACTAAATATATATAAGAGAGGAAGGAGAGACAAAGAAAAAAAAAATATATATATATATATATATGGCCTATGTATAGGAACAGGGAGGGTGCTAGGAGAGCACTGGCAGTATGTCCGTGTGTCTGCCCCGAGCCACCACAAGATCAGGTCACCATCAGGGGGGTCCCAGAGCAGCTCAGCAGGGTAAGGTCAGCCAAGACAGCATTATTGTTATTTTATGGTTATTGAATTGAACCATTTCTCTATTTTATTATTTACCATGCACCAGGTGAGAGCTGACCCATTGCATGATCCCTTCCATGTTGACGTTGTGTGTAATTAAAAGAGGGACACAATGACTTGACTTTTCTCACCCAGATGTTAAAGGATGAACTTACCCTTGAACATTCCTTCAGTTTTCTCTTTATAATATAGTGCGTATCTTTATCTATTGGTGATGCTATTGCATGTGAGGCTAAGCTATTTGGGATCATATTTAAAATGATTACAATGACAAATGATCAGAAAGTGTCCCACTTTACCTACTGAGCACTTTATTAGGAGCACTATGGTCATACTCATGGATCGATGTTTTGTGAATACTGAGATGCTATTCTGCTCACTACAATTGTACAGAGTGGTTATCTGAGTTACCTTAGCCTTTCTGTCTTGCCATTCTCTGTTGAAGGCATTTCAGTCCACAGATCTGCTGCTCACAGGATGTTTTGGGTTTTTGGCTCCAATCTGAGTAAAGAGTCTCCACTCTAGAGAGCCCGTCCAGCCCGTCTGGCACCAACAATCATACCATGATTGAAATCACTGAGTTCACATTTTTTCCCATTCTGATGGTTGATGTGAACATTAACTGAAGCTCCAGACCCATATCTGCATGATTTTATGCACTGCAGCCACATGATTGTCTGATTAGATAATTGCATGATTAAGTAGGTGTACAGGTGTTCCCAATATAGTGCTCAGTGAGTGTATATTCTCCACATCTGAGTAAATCTGCTCATCATTTAAGCAGTATACTCAATGCTGTCCCTAATGACATGTTGCACTGTTTATTTCATTGTTCAATATACATTTAGTGATTTTAAAGCTTAATTTCTGTCTGTCTTTTCTTTTATAGTCCAACACTTAGTGTTGAGGTTTAGTGTGGCATAATTGACATTCTTTTTATCTATTTGGATTGGGACCATTGGGATTAGACTAACTGCCACAAAATTGGAGCCACTTGTTACCTGTTGGGACAGCTGTACTGATTTTTGTTGCTGCATGTGCCCTGTGTGAAGCGAGGCCTTCTGCAAGGAGGACTCGTGACTCCCGTTGGGTGTGTGAACTGTAGAGCAGAGAGTGAGAGGCTTCATCTGGACTTTTGTGTCCCGAGTTTTTCTTGGACTCTACATGGCACAGAGGATCTGGAAGCAGCAAGCCACGGTTCAGAATAGAGCGTTGCAAGAGAGAAGTTCAGCAGAAGAGATCAAGAGAAGAGATCAAGAGAAGAGAGCGTCATTACTTGGGTAGGCAAGTTTTGAACTGAAACTGGCTGCACCCCAAAGGTGTCCTGAGCCAATCAGAACTGGCTTTTCAGAGTCACATGGTCAACTGAGCTGACATTTTCAGAGATGATTTACGATCCTTTGTGGAGGATTCTTACAAACTCCCGCTCAAAAATGTTTAATCATGAACTTTTAAATCTTGACAACAGTACAAGAGACATGACTCAACATTCTCCACGTAAACAAGCATTTACATACTAAATGTGACATGCTTTCATGAATATTATACATGGAAGTGACAAAACATGAAAATCTCTGGTTACAAATCATACTGGTTAATTCTTTGTTTTTACAACATAGATAATACATCACACGTTATGAGAAATCTGATTGCCGGTGTATATTATCAGGTTAAGCCTTGAAGTTACCATACAAGATTAAAGATCATAATCATCTATTTGTTAGTTAGAAGTGATTACAATTCACTACACATGTTTTAAAAGGTACATCGGGCTATAATCATTAATTTGTCAATTATAAAATTGATCACAGGTCATAAAGTCATTTTCAGGATACTCTAGCAAGGCCAGGTATTGTGTACATTGTGGGTTTAAATGCATTCTGTACATTTTAGAGGGTTAACTCAGCAAAGTACAACGTTCCTGGATTAATTTAGCTGTTGTTTGCCGAATAATGAGGATCTCATGAGTAATTATTGTCCAGAATATAGAGTCATAGAATTGCCATTGTTTTGTTCATTGTAATTCAGGAGGATCTCTCAAGGGAAGCTGGTCCACTCTGTCCTCTGCACATAGGGCCGGTTAGAGAGAGGGTCTCTTTGTTAGTTTCATTGGCCAGATGTGAGACTTGTTGGTGCCTTAGTCTTTTAATTTGTGACGTTGAGGAATTCCAGGATTAAAAAGTTGGGTTTTCTAGATTCAAGTCGTATTGATGCAATCCTTCTACATCTAAATATCCTACCAGCATAGAGCTAAAACTCATGTACTGGACCTAAAGAAGCCTAAAGAAAGGATTATCACACCTTCCACAAACTCCTCTCGCTGTAACTCCTGTTTCCTTGTCTTAGCATGGCTAAATCAATAGCTATTGTTGGAAAGCCTTTGAGAGCAGTAAGTCTGTTTGACAATTATGCAGACCGGCTCTCTTTGTACACACATCACTTTGTCATGGCGCTACAAACTGCAAAACAATCTCTCATGCCCTTACTAACACATCACCGGCTGTGACTCCACAGACAGGTGTCACATGGCAGACCATCACTCCTGGATGCTCTGTAGAAGCGCTTAATACTACTATGTTGGTAAAGAAAGTGAGATAAATAGAGAAGGAGAAGCTTGGGAATATGATTGTTTCTTTATGTTAAAACAAAAGTACCCTAAATGATTATGGTATTTTGGACTTTCAAAGAATGTTCATTCTTTGAAGTATCGAGTAGTGCAGTACATTACATAATACAGTACATGAATGATGTAATTATTTAGTACTATATATCACATTTCAATGGTGTTAATATATGATACATCACTAATGGGATGTTCTTATTTTAAGAATTGACCTCCCTGACCTTTTTATAGATTCCTCATAAGATCTTCTGTTTTTTTTATCCTTGAGTAAATGTATCTTGTTTGGGGTCAAGACATGAGGAATCACATTTTTGTTGATGTATTTATTTTTAATATAAGAGGTATACTGTCCACTACAACTCAAATCTTCCCCCTCACTGCAGAGTGACTTTGTCTAAACAAGCTTCCACATTGTGATGTCACACTTCTGTAGACATTTGCACCTGACTGCCTCCACAGCAACACATCAACACCTACTTTATCTTATCACATTCATAGCCTGCACAGTAGTGGAGCTACTACAGGTCAGTTATGAGGCTGCAATCCACTTCAAATGTTTATGCCCTTCCCTCGCTAACTTCCCTCTGTCTCAAGGACTCGGATGAACGTCATTGCTTTTGTTGCAATGGGTTTAACTAGAACACCCTAAGCCCTTGATCACTTGGAGCTCGTTGAGTGCTGATGTCAATTTGTGGAATTATTTAGTGATATTTGCCCCTGAGAAGACAATGTTTTTGGAGATTGAAGCACAGATTCAGGCAAAGATAAGTCATAATTTCTGAGGCTTATGAATAAATCTTGTCAGTTAAGAAATATTAATTTTATTGGAATTAATTGTTAGAAAGGATTATTCAAGTTTTACAAAAATATTAAAATGGTAACATTACTATAAACACATAGGCTATAGTTGTGTAACCGTCAGTTTAAGGTATAATGCTGTTACATCTCAATCTAACCTTTATAAACTGCCTAATTGAGCTATTGGATTACAGTTATGACACATATTCCTTTGTTTCCCTCCACTGTCTTTGTCTTCAGTTCCTTCCTTAATTGTATACCAGGTGTTCCCCATTTATCTTGTTAGCCCATGTATATATTTATATATATATATACCCTTTTGTACCTTGTTCGGTTCTTATTTATATGTAGAGCGTTAGTTGCACCATACTGCTGTTGTGATTGGGTTACCGTCTTAATATTTTATTTTGTTCTAACTAAAGTTCTGCGTTTGGATCCTCACTCTCGCCTCTTCCCTTCACAACCCTGACAGTTAGCTTGCTCCCTCGGTCAAAATCGAGGGGTTGAGGGACTGTCAGCAGAAACTTCCCTCACTCACTTAGTGAAGTGGAAATGACAAATTGGTGGTGGGGATTCCCCCGAGGGGAAGTTAGCAAGTGGATGTTTAAAGTGAAGTGGATCAGCCAAGAAAAGAGCCAATCATAACAGTGGCCATGTACTGTCAAGTCTTAAAGGTGAAGCAGCACCAAACTGATTGTTTCTGACAGAGGGTCAAAAATGATCATGTTTTACAAATATATGACGGTTTGATTTTGTGCAAAAAAACATTTATTGATCTTATAAGTGTACCTCAAGGAACATTACAATAGTACAAATCTCATGACTCATTTTAAGGATGTTTAGATAACCTTGCTAGAAAATACTGAGAAAGAAAATGATTTTTTTGTAGTGAAGAACTTGACAGAGTACCTGATCCACGTAAAGCAGAACAATGTGATTTTGAAATGTTTTTTTTAATGCAGTCACCTGAATTGTTTGCTTGTCTTCCCCCAGCACTCATGCATGCTGCGGTCTTTGGAAACGTGACGGCCATCATCCAGCGTATGTACTCGCGCCGCTCGCTCTATCACACACGCACAAAAGACCTCAAGGACTTCATCCGCGTACACCGACTGCCCAAGGCCCTTGCGCAACGCATGCTGGAGTGTTTTCAGACAACATGGTCCGTCAACAATGGCATCGATGTCAGCGAGGTAGGAAGTCAGAACCATTTTCAGGAACATTGTATCGTTACATGCTAAAGTTTAATACTTCAGGTTAGGCGGTCGATCAAATCCCAAACTTTAAGTATTAGCATTTGGTTGTCTTGGCAAGCAACACTAAAATGAATCAATGAGTAAATCATGCTCAAACAAATGGAAATAAGTGTGGATTATATGTGCAGTCCTGCAGATCCTAATTATTGAAGGATGTCATTGTTGAAGGCTGTGTAATATTTTGCCTGTGAGTTTTATAATTCATAAGTACAATTTATTTTATTTTTTTACCTCTTTGCTACTCATCACTGTGTTCAGATTAATGGACTGCATTGAGGTCTGAATTCAATGGTAACTTGTGTACTGCTAAATTAAATATGAAAGAAGTTCATGATGACGTCCAGGAGGAAATGCCTTTAATATTTACAGCGAATGCATTTTGAGTGCGAGTGTATGTTATGCATCTTAATAGGGGTGTTGAAAAGCTCCCACTGAGCAGTAGCATATAAAAATAAATTTAGTCTGATAAACTGTCGTAATGAAATATGGTTGACTGTCCAAATGTACTCCCCTCATTTCATACTCGTATTGTTCATTTTTACAACTTTTAGTTTCTTCCGGATATACAGTTGTCAGTGTTATTTGACTCCTCACTCCATGATTAAAGCTTATTGCTATTATCTTTTTAACTATCTTTTCCCTTAGTCCATCTCTCAATCCTTTTTTACAATCTCTCATTTGTTTCATTTATTTTCTCTTTCCACCCGCCTCTCATTCATTCTGTATATCTGTAGTTATCATTAACAATTAGATTCCATCTTGCTCAGAGGTGTGTAGAGTAGCCAAAAACTGTACTCAAGTAAAAGTACTAACATAAAGGATTACTTGAGTAAGAAAGTATCCAATTAAGAGTACTCAAGTACTGAGTAACTCGATACTTTCACAAAAAGTTACAGTTTTCAGTGTCGTAAGTATTTATATTGTTAGTTCTGTACATCAGTACTGCCGCTCTCTAAACGCAGAGCACACAGCCTATGTAGGGTACAACCCTGATCGTAACACTCGCTGTGTCTGAAACCACCCCATACACTATACAGTGCACTATTTCCAGTGTCCGCCATTTTGAAGGAGTGTTGACTGGTCGGATGAGAAACACTACCCAGCTTTATACAATAATGTACATTTGATAAAATGTGTTTACTATTTACATTAAAATGTATATTAAAAATGACAAACAGAATGAAGATTTGTTGTATTAATATGATTTAATAACAATAACAAATAAGGCCCAGATATTAAAAAAGTTAATGTGATGTTTCTGTGACAGCCCCAGAGCTCCGACACTCGGTGTATACGTCAGCCTCCAAATTCCCTCACTTGTTTCGTTCATTCACTGCTGAGATGTAGTGCACTCACTGCCATTCACTATATAGGATGATTTCAGACACAGCCACTCTCTACACCATATGATCGCCCGCAAATCTCATACGCGAGCCCCGCGCGCCTCGCTGTGCATGCGCAGAAATGCTGTGTGTGCGCTTCAGTTGTCAATCACGTGAATGGCAGAGCAAAAGGCATTTATTTACACTTAACTTGGATGTTTACATTAATTTATACTGTTAATCAGCCCGAAATAGCTGCGTGGAGTAAATGTGTAAATACTTCTCATGACATGCGGGACAAAGCACACTGATTTAAATATGTACACATAAAAACTGATGTCATAAGAGCCCAGTTACATTATTACCCTGAAAATGACCATCATTACACAGAAAAGCCCACATTAGAATTAGAGACACAACTTACCTCAGAGTGCTGCCTGAAGTTGGAGCTTCAATTTTAATCTTGAAATATCAGTTTGTCCTGGTGTTAAATGAAGGCTTTGCATGACGAAACTTTTTTTCACTGTGCGGAGTGAGGAAAGTGTTTCTCTTTGAAGAAAATGATGCAGGGGTTTGGGTGAAAGTGAGGCTCTCCCTAGAGAACTTGAAAACAGACATTTTAGGCTATTTAAGACAATTCAACTTTGAAAATGTCAGACATCAAACAACATCAGCAAGATGGACAGCACTGTGTTGTCACAGTATCAAATGTGTAGAAATCTCTTGCCTATAGGCCTACGTTAAGCAAAAAGAAGAAAATCTGATTGCCGATTTTGCCTCTTCATTTTCATCATCCCTACATCAGGGGGAATTGAGTCCGACATTTTGATGCGCACAGGTGATCGATGCGGGGCTGCACGGTAGAAAGGAATAAACGTAAATTGTCCTCCACCTGCAGGCTTGATCGGTATTTGCTTTCAAGCACACACACACACACACACACACACACACACACACACACACACACACACACACACACACACACACTGAACACTCCGAATCCTTGCACTTACTGGTTTGTTTCACACACTCAGACAAATTATTCAACCCCAGACACCGCTCCAACGAATAGTCAATAAAAGTCTTTAAAACTCATGAAACGCTCATCATTGTTTTCCAGTATACCACAGAAACATGAAAAAATAATCTGCAAATACTGAAGCAGCAAACTTTGCAAAACACTAAATTGATGTCACTGCCATTTTACAACACGCATATGCATAACACGCACTTTAACACGCAAGCTAGCAGGACAGATGTGTACAGACGTGAAGCGTTATGTTATTTTCCCTCGTGCTGCGCCTGCCCTGGAGCTCTCTGCGCACCCCAGCGGAGGCGCGTCTCACCAATTGAAAACTGCTGCCTTATTGTAATCTCTAGAACTCTATTCAGCGAAAAGAACTGTAAAAGAACCTCAATTTATAAGATTGGATAGATGCATTTACTCTGTTCTGTGTCTAAATCGCAGTTTCTCTAACCATCAGTGGACTGCATTCAGTCTCTCTCTCTCACTCTCTCTCTCTCTCTCTGTCCTTTCCCAGCTCCTGAAAGACTTCCCAGATGAATTGCGGGCTGACATTGCCATGCACCTAAATAAAGAACTCCTGCAGCTGCCTCTGTTTGAATCGGCCAGTCGCGGGTGTCTGCGGTCCCTGTCCCTCATCATCAAAACCTCCTTCTGTGCTCCAGGAGAGTTCCTCATTCGCCAGGGTGACGCTCTGCAGGCCATCTACTTCGTCTGCTCGGGCTCCATGGAAGTGCTCAAGGACAACACTGTGCTGGCTATATTAGGTGAATTTACACAAATACAGACCCTTATAAGCTATAATAGTGAGGACGTCCCATAGACACAATCATTTTCTTGCCACAATAATAGTATTTACTACATACAGTACCCCAAACACACTAGACTCAATAACCGATGTTCTACTATACATGTATAAAAAACATTTATTTACTAAATATTGTATGTTGTATATTAACAATGTGTTGTATATTAACTGCTACCAACAGGTTAAAAAATGCAACTGAATAGTATTTTAGACCATTTGTAACTCTGATAAGTAGAAATGCATTTGCAGAATAGTTGTAGTCATGCTGGCGTACTCAAAAAGCTTCTATATTATAATTTCACAGCAGTTTAAAAGCCCATTTAAAATTCCTCCTACCTGTCACTATTGATTGGGCTTCCTGTGTGAGATTGAGACCGGCAAATACAAGAAAAAGCGCTTGCGCACACGCGCACACACCATCCATTAATATTTTCATTTGGGACGCAACTTAGACATTTTAAATTAAATAATGTCTCTTTCAAGCTCCACACATCTCATCCACACATTATCTCTATTTCTATTGTTCTTAGAGATTCCCATATCATTTTCAAATCTATTGAACCGTATGTATCCTCCTCCCCCTGATTTATTTCTCTCGCTCACTCTTTTACACCACGCTCATTGGATTCAAGTTCTTATTAATTGTCTTCTTTAATGTATTACATTAATATGCATAATAATCTGTGAGATCCAGCTACTGTCGATGACGAGGTTACGTGTGGGCTCTCAAATGTGCATGTGAGCTACATACATTGTGGGCTTCCTTCTCAGGGGCTGTTCAACAGAACACACTCTTGTGTTCCGCCTGTGTGGAAGGTGTCCTGTGTGAACCGCTCCTGTTCTACCCCACTATTAGCTTTCCAAATGCTAAGAGCACAGGAGACTTGACCTTTGCTATTGAGTTTGACATTGGCATGTGACTAAGTTAATTATGCAACACTCTAATAAGCAATAGCACAAGAATACTGTGTTAAAAAGTTTTTTTTTAAATCCACCTATACATATACCAGAGCTGCTGTGTCTGATATGTACAAATGTGCATTTCCCCCTGGAAACCGTGTACTGTGTTGTTCCTAACCATTTGACTGACCTGAGAACATCAATTGGCCAGAGCTGGTAGACCTATGAAACCTGCACCCTGACGTAATCCCATGCTTTCATGTCATGAAGACATCGGCTATCCAGCTCACGTGTGTGTGTGTGCCTGTAATTGTTATTCCATGCAGAGGATCCCATCTCACACTCACATAAGCATTCCTAACACACACTCTAGTCCTGTGCACCTGATGTATAAAACATTCTCCACAGACAAACATTCACATAGACATCTGATCCATATATTAATACAGGCAGCTAACATATAGTACACATGCACATATATATATATACAGGGTTGGGAGGATTACTTTTGAAATGTAATCCACTACAGATTACAGATTACAGAATACATGCTGTAAAATGTAATTTGTAATGTATTCCATTAGATTACTCAAGGTCAGTAATGTATTCTAAATAGTTTGGATTACTTCTTCAGCACTGGTAGATTTCTTCACTTGTTTTGACTATAAAAACTCAGTAAGACAAAATACACATGTTAAAAATACATTCTCTGAAAAACCCAAATATCTTCTGCAGTGTTGCTTCTAAAACAAGATACATCAAAACTGATCTTGTTTTAAAGATTTTTTTATATTTATACAGGAAAACAATATAAAAATGATGATCTGATATGCCTGTTTCTGAAGGAAATGTGTACTTTAATTCACCAAAGTGGAATTCAACTGATCACAGAGTATATTCAGGACATTACTGGTGTAAAACACACCATCACTATTTGACAAAAGTCATTTTTGATCAAATCTAGTCAGCAGCATCACTCCAACACATTATCCTCGAGTAATCATGATGAACTGATCATTTGAAACTACAATATCACAATTGAAAGCTATTCGGTTCATTAAATGAAGCTGAACATTGTTTTGGAGTTGCCACAGTATGCAGTAGAAATCTGCTTTTTCTAGAATCTCATCAGTCAATCGTTGTTTTGAGGTATGAATAAATCATTGTTTGATAATTATCTGTTCATTAACTCAAATAACTGTTTGAATCCGCAGTGATTCTGCCAGAGGTCGTTCATGTGCAGTGGGGCTCAAAACTGAGTCGAAAATCTGAGATTGAAAATCTAATTTAAACCTAGAAATTAATAAAGTCTTAGAATTTTGAAAACATTCAAAGAAACATTATAAAGTTTAAGACGTGTAAATGATTCAGCACTATTTCTACACCCCTAATCAAATAAGCACATTTTTGACACTGGTAATATTTACTTACTACTCAAAGGTTCAAAGGTCAAATGTTCTTGTTTGCATTGTTCTAAAAAGCAACTTGTGTGCTTCATTCTCATGTCCTGCTGGGATGACATGGTTTATTAGCCTTTGCACAAAAATGTGTCCCCACCAGAGTGAGTGCATGCTGTCATTTAAACAAAAGCGGGATATTATATGACATACTAAGTCCTAAAATTCATATGACTTTTTCAGTAAACATTTTCACTCACATTTTTATGCTGATAATATAATTTGTAATAGACAAAAACAGTTTTCAAGTAGACATGTGCATTTTCACATGTGGAGTGACTTGTTGAGCTCCTCTGTATGTGTAACATGAAGGCACAAATCATGCATCTGTTTCTTTATAAATATCCTGATCAATATTTTGAGGGCATCTAGCCATAACTGTTACATATACAGTATACATGGATAATGCATGTGATTTGCACCAAATGATATATTTATTTATATATATGCACTCACTGACTTTATTAGGAACACCTGTACACCTATTTATTCATGCGATTATATAATCAGCCAATAGATTGGCAGCAGTGCAATGCATACAGTCATGCAGATACAGGTCAGGAGCTTCAGTTAATGTTCACATCAACCATCAGAATGGGGGAAAAATTGTGATCTCAGTGATTTCGATTATGGCAGACGGGCTGGTTTGAGTATTTCTGTAACTGCTGATCTCGATTTACACAACAGTCACTAGAGTTTACTCAGAATGGTGCCAATTAATTTATATGGGGCCTAAAATGCATACATTTCCACATTTCTAATTCAGATTTCCACCATTAAAAAACAATTTGTTGTATCTGAAACCCCTCTTCTACTGTGCTTACAGTTAATCTGGATATTAAGGCTCTCAAAAGGTCACAGTAAATGAGGCAGAACTCTTGCGGAGCTAAAGGTTCCTGTGTGTGTGCGTGTGCGCGCGTGTGTGTGCATGTGTGTGTGTCTTTATCTCAATGCCTGGTCCCTGTTCCTCTGATCAATCAAATATTGGTGTGCTGCTAGGCCACATTCACCTCTCACACACTTAATAATTGATGGTCAATATATTATTGAAATGCTTTATTAAAACAGGCTGACACATAAAAGGAGAGTCGCTGATCTCCACACACCCATGGAAAATAAAGTGGGTTGGAAGGGAATTAATTAAAGAATGGGAAGTGCAATTTGCAGTCAGGGGGGAATTAACATGTACATAACAAACACGCAAATACAGGCACACTTCCTTTACACACAACTCTGATCCAAAACCTAGACAGCAGGTGCACTCCTGATGCAAAGGCTGTTCCAAACTGCAGGCAAATGAACAATTCCGCCTTCTAGGGTAACGTCATATATAACGTTATGTATGTAGTGGTGGCGTAGTGGGCTAAAGCACATAACTGGTAATCAGAAGGTTGCTGGTTTGATCCCCACAGTCACCACCATTGTGTCCTTGAGTAAGACACTTAACTCCAGGTTGCTCTGGGGGGATTGTCCCTGTAATAAGTGCTCTGTATAATACATTGGTACTCAGAAGGTTGCTGGTTCGATCCCCACAGTCACCACCATTGTGTCCTTGAGTAAGACACTTAACTCCAGGTTGCTCCGGGGGGATTGTCCCTGTAATAAGTGCACTGTAAGTCGCTTTAAAAGCATAAATGTAAATGTCATAGATTTCTCTACTTTTACGCTTGTGTCCTTGAGTAAGGCACTTAACTGGTCATCAGAAGGTTGCTGGTTTGATCCCCACAGCCACCACCATTGTGTCCTTGAGTAAGACACTTAACTCCAGGTTGCTCCGGGGGGATTGTCCCTGTAATAAGTGCACTGTAAGTCACTTTGGATAAAAGCGTCTGCCAAATGCATAAATGTAAATGTAAATGTATTTGAGGAACAGAAAAATTCCCTGCAATTGCCTTGATGCATTTATTGAAGAAAGTAATAATTTATCTCAAGGTCTCAAGATGTTCTTGGTGTATTTAAATGAGTTAGAACTGAGGTCTCTGATGCTCAGAGTGGATCATAAAACAGGTGTATCAACTGGTCAGACGAGGAAAATGGCCTCAGACCTCAAACTGCAAGACTAAAATCGAACTGCATTCCCACCATCAGGCCAATAGCCCTGCAGCGTAAACCTAAAACTGCCCTTAATATGCTGCCCTGTTGCCAATGTCACACATCCTGCCCATTTCACAAGCAAGGGGGAGCTCAAGCTGATGTATCAGACACTGGAAACTAGCTGGCCCTCAAAATTAACATGGCGGAGACAGAGGCTTTCATTTGTCTTGCCTAGTTTGGACTTTGATTAGTCCTCTTTGGCCCAAGGGTAATCGGTGGGCCAAAGGCACTTGACTGTTTGCCTGGAGAAGCCCAGAGGAGGCACGATGAAGCCCCCGAAGTGACAGCGGGAACACAACTGGCCCTGACACGCACTAGCAAGCCCTCGTTTGGCCCGAAAGTAGAATCTGAAGCTGTTAAGATTGCAAGCGCTCGACTTCCGCAGAGACAAAATGTGTGCTACATTTCCAACAGCAGTTCAGCCATCTTGTTTCACTGCTGCAGTCTGTGCGTTCATTTGTGTGTGTGTGTGTGTGTGTGTGTGTGTTGTTTTTTAAAAAAAGCACTTCCATTTTCATTAGATCAGGGCATCCAGCCACAGAATACCATGGTCTAAATTGTAATGTTGACATTTTATGAGAATCGTGTTGATGATGCAGTGAGTCACTATGCATCAAACACGTCCCACTGTTTTTTTTAGTTTGACAATCATGGGAGTTACAACCCATGAAGGGGCTTGGCCTGCTTCACCACAGTCGGACTGGTCTAGGGCTCAGCGTCTCCAGCCGCGGAATGCCAGCTTCTGGAGGTCCTCTTCTTGATTTCCACTGTAATGTAGGGATCTCCGTACAGGTGGTACAACTCACTGTTTGTCCATACATGCCATTCACCATTGAGCTGTAGTACCGGACCTTACGCCTTCTGCAAGATCTTTCTCTCGCTGGTGTTCAGGAGGTCTTCTGCATTTTGTGGCAGCACCCATGTCTCGCAATCATAGGTGACCACAGTTCTGATGACTAGTCGGTAGATGGACTTCTTGGTGGACCTAGATTTCATTCAATTATGGACACTGAAACAGCAGCGGTTTCCTGCTGCTGCCATTCCTTGATCTCTGCCAGGCTATCGTTCGATTTCGTAAGCAGGGATCCAAGGTATTTGAGGCTTCTGACTTTTTCGAAAGTCCAACCTCCAATCGTTAGGTTGTCATCTGCTCCCACACCATCCTGTGACTTAATGTATTTCGTCTTACCCGTGTTCATCTGAAGGCCGGCTTTGAGGGACTCACTTTCCAGCCACTCGAATGTACGAGAAATGTCACAGGTACTCCTGCCCAGTAGCCCGAGGTCGTCAGCGTACGCAAGACACTAGGAATAAAAAAACTAGTAGTGAGACATGTAGATAAAGACTAGGTTTGTTTATGTGCAGGTTATGTAGATACATAATCAGTTACAGGGACAAATGAGGTCCGATTCTCTGTCCTACCTCTATTTTGGGGGAAAAGGAATATAGGCTTTGGAATGGAGCTCATTTATAGTATGACAAGCTGCTATTCTACAGACTCACAAAGCTGAGAAATCTCATGACTAAAGTTTCTCTTTAGTGTCGGTGGACACTAATCTTGATCAAACTACCAGTCACTTGAACAGAAGAGAAAATACACTGCTGTGAATGAATACACACACACATAGCTAGCCTGTGTTACTATGCACTCACTGTCACTGGAAGACTGTTTGGTTTTGTGTTCGGAGGATAAGCATTTGATGTTGAAAAAACACACCTGCACACACGCACAGTAATGGCACTTTCCTGTGGTGTTATTGATCTGACAGCTTGACCCGAGTATCCACAGGGGTCTCCGGAGAATGCCAGAGAGAGAGAGAACGAGAACAAGAGAGAGATAAACAAAGACGGCAAGGAAAATAGCGAGATTGCAAGAGAGAGAGAGACAGAGAGAGCAAATAGTGAATGACTGATAAAAAATGAAAGCATGAAATGAAACGAAAGCGAATGATTAGTCAAGACAGACAGCAATAAACACTTATTCTGTAAACCAGACAACAACAAAACAATACACACACAGGTGTCTGAGATGCTGTTGGAGTGAGAGTGATTGTCTTAATTAAAACAGTGATATGAAATGGCTTACTAGACTCGTGTCTGCTGTCTGTGGCCAAAAGCATTGCGGAAAGATTACACTTGTTATTGCTCCGTAGAGCTTTTGTCTGTCGGAGCTAGGAGGAGAATGCAAATAAGGACTGGGGAAGGACAAGAGAAAAAGAGAGATGGGGAGAGAGAATATTGATGCAGTCAACTGACAAATCAAGAATTCACCAGATGGGAAAAGCATCCAGTTGAGTCCTTGCATGCAGAATTCTGTGAAGATATACTTCAAGCACTCCGAAACACCACAAATAATGCATGCAGATCAGAAGTTGGCCAATATCAACTAATTATGAAGATACCACCCCCTCATAACATTATAAAGCACTTCATGCAGAAACCCATCCTTTGAGCTGGTCTGGAGCTTTAGTCTTGATGTTTTACTAACATCATCAAACCCCATCACACTAAAGACCTGGACCAGAACAAAACTGTCCAACTAATAAGATCCCACAAATGAGGCAGTGTTAAATCACCTATTTCTAGAGGATAGAGGTCAAAAACAACAGCAGAATAAAATACAACATTATTGGCCTTCAAAAAAAAACAAAAAAAACAGTGACGGATAAAAAAAAAATACTAACTACAGTTCCTAGACTCATTGGACACAGCCAGGGCTGGACTGGTAATCTGGTATACCGGGCACATACCCGGTGGGCCGACGCACTTTTGGGCAGATCAGGCGTGTAATGGCCATCGTAATTTTTTCTTTATAAGTGCGCGGTTAAGTGCTCATGGAAAAGGTGTGTCTTTAGCTGTTTTTGAAGACAGAGAGTGAGTCCGCTTCATGGATGGTGATTGGAAGTTCATACCACCAGCGAGGTACAGTGAAACGATAGTTGGGAAAGTGTTTTGGTGCCTTTTGTGTTGGTACAACAAGGCTACGTTCCTTAGCCGACCGCAGGCTTCTGGCGGGAGTGTAGCTCTGCAGAAATGATTTTAGGTATGCTGGAGCAGATCCAGTGACTGTTCTGTATGCAGCATCAGGGTCTTGAATTTAATACATGCATCAACCGGCAGCCAGTTGTCACGATCCCCTGTTGTCTGCACTGTGTTTCACCTGTCAACTGTCATAAACTACACTTCCCATAATTCCCTGCCCTCATCACTGCCCATGCACTTCATTGTTCTCACCTGCATGTCGTTTAGTCATCATTGTGTGCATTTAAACCCTGTTTGTTCCCCAGTCATTGTCGATCGTTGTTTGTAGATGTTGGATGTCGATGTGTCAGCCCTGTTTACCCTGTTCATGTACCCTTTGATGTTTCATTTTTCCCATCGTGGATGTTTCCTTTGTTCCTGTCTGTCTTGTTTTCACCTTTATAAATAAAACCCGCACTTAGATCCTCACTCCTCGTCTGCCTCCTCCTACTAACGTTACACCAGTGGAGAGAGACAAAGAGTGGTGTAACATGTGCTCTCTTAGGTTCATTAAAGACCAGACGTGCTGCTGCATTCTGGATCATTTGGAGAGGTTTAATAGCACATGCAGGAAGGCCAGCAATGAGAGCGTTACAGTAGTCCAGTCTAGAGATGACAAGGGACTGAACAAGAAATTCAGTTTACAAGAAATGACTGCGCATATTTTTTCTGTGGTTATTCTTCCCATTTTATTTACATTATTTTGCACTATTTTCTTAGCCTGTTGCAAATGCTTTGGCAATACAAATGTGTGATTATTTTTCATACCAATGAAGCACATAAAACTGAGACTGAAAGAGAGGTGATAGGGATCAGCATATCAAACCTGCGGTGCAGAGGAGAGCAAGGGACAATGTTATCCAGAGAGTTCTTGTGAACAGATTGTTTTGAACACACACATATATTATGTATAATTACCACACCTGCTTACTCGATGAAGGATGCACAAATGTTCTGGCATCTCTCTCTCTCTCCACTCTCAGCTCTTTCAACTGCTGCTGAACTCAGTTGCCTCCAATGTGTGCCAACCAGTGTGCTTTCCCAGAATGCACTGCTCTGACACAAACGCACACTTCAGAATTTGTCACTGCTTTCATAGTCCCTCTGCACCAAACCAGAGCATATTTTTAGAGCTTGTGCGACCCTGTGTGCCCTTTCTGAGTCTCATGTTCAAACCCAGTACTTTTAACTTTAGTGTCTAAATTTGATCAACACCCTCTGTGTCTTTGTTTGTCTAAACACGCCAGGACCTTGCATGAATAAACACATAAACATGCAGCTTTGAATGAGTATTATATGAATACTGCATGTGACAACGGCTTTGTTAAGCCCTGTCAGGGCCATGAAACGTACTTGTAACACACACATTTGCAAGAGACACAAATGACTCAATGTCACATTATTGTTATTAGGGATGTGGTGATATTGCCGATAATTGTTTAAAGACCAGTAACTAATCTATCTTAAAGGGGTCATGACATGAGAAACCAAATTTGCCTTGATCTTTTGGTATATAAGAGGTCTTTGTATCATTAAAACGTCCTGCAAGTTTAATATTTTAAGACGTCCTCCCCATTCTAAACAAATCATTTATTTAATCAAGCTCAAAATACAGCTCGTTCTGGATTCATGGTTAGAAGTGACGTGTCGGTTAGAAGTGACGTAACAGCGTTTGCATATGACCGCCTCCAGCACAAGATAACTACGCTTTAAGCGCAAGACAACTACGCTCATTTCAGTATCGCCGTCGCCTCACAAGTGTTCAGTCGATGGACAGCGAGCTCTGACAGAGACTACTTGTGCACAGGAAAATTACGATGCCACACAGATGTGCTGTTCCTGGCTGTGGTCAAACAAAACCTCTGAATAAGCTGCCGAAAGATCCAGACGTCAGGGAAAAATGGATGCAGTTTATTTTTTGCGGACGTCCCAGTCACGGCAGTGTTAACTTAAGCGTTTGTTCTGTACATTTTAAGGATGACTGTTTTGAGAACAAATCTCAATATGATGCTGGCTTTGCCAGAAAACTGTTGCTCAAAGATAAGTCTGTGCCGACTATTCTGGGAACAACGACGACGCTAAACTGTAAGTAATCTATTTTAAACTTTAAACTACTTTTTAAAGCGCAATTTCATTCATTATGAATAATCACAGTGTTTTTACTTAGTTTACTTGCATATTGTTCTGGCTGGGAGCGTCAATAATTGATACATAGGCACTGACGTTAGCCAATCATAACAGTGGGCGTTAACACTGAAGTCTTAAATGGAAAACGCCCCCAAAACAGACTGTTTGAATCAGAGGATGAGAAACAGGGTGGGAAAAGGTCATAAATCACTAGATTTTAAAAGTTTTTCTTAAAAAAAAATATATTAATACTATAATTGCACCTAAGGGAACATAATAATACAATAAAAAAACCCATGTCATGACCCCTTTAAATCTATACGGTTTTGCCTGTTTATAACAAAAAAAATACGAATTGCACACTAAACAAAATCACAAGCTTTAAGTGAAATCAAACATCGTAATGTATAAAAAATTAAACTGGAAAAATATTGTTTAATATTATCTGCTTCCACTTTAAAAAAGCTAAAAAAATAATGACTGAATTCTCTTAAAAGTTTCCCACTTTTGTGCATGGTATTTAAGCTAACTGCCTAGTTAAGTAATCTAGTTCAAGAAATCACTGAAGTGCTGAAATAGTGATGCATCTTGGGTATTTAAAGGGACAGTACACTCAAAAATGAAAATTCTCTCATCATTTACTCTCATGCCATGCAAGATATGTTTGACTTTCCTTCTGCAGAACACAAACATATTTTTAGAAGAATATTTCAGCTCTGTAGGTCCTCACAATGCAAGCGAATGGGTACCAAAATGTTGAAGCTCCAAAAGCACATAAAGGCAGCATAAAAGTCATTCATACTCCAGTGGTTAAATTTGTACCTTCTGAAGTGATATGATGGGTATGAGTGAGAAACATCAATATTTAAGTCCTTTTTTACTACAAATCTCCACTTTCACTTTCACATTCTTCTTCTTTTGCTTTTGGTGATTTGCATTCTCCGTGTATATCGCCACCTACTGGGCAGGGAGGAGAATTTCTGATAAAGTGCTCTAGTAAGGTGAACTATCCTTTAACCTTTAAATGGGGTTCAGTCTTTAGTGACCCGGGACCCCATTCCACCTCCTTTACCTCATCCATTTTCTGGAGATATGCCCCCACTTCTTTAGTGACCTAATATATGTAATAGTGTCGCAATATATATTCAATTCAATTCAATTCAATTTTATTTGTATAGCGCCTTTCACAACACACATCGTTTCAAAGCAGCTTCACAGAACATCAGCATTAACAGACGACAAAAACTGCAACGTCCATAAAGTCGATTAATCATCATTGTGTAATTTAGACAAAATTTGATTTTAATGGTTTAAAAATAATTAAATGATAATTATATTATATTAACTCTTTCCCTTCCAAACACGGAATTTTCCGGGTTTTATGAAAAAAGCTTCCCGCCAAACACGGAATTTTCCTGGTATCCGTATTTTAGGTGGAATACGGTAAGAAAG
>NC_068289.1:572303-664803 GCF_025860055.1 Xyrauchen texanus
TTTAGGCTTTTTAAACTTAGAAACATCATATGACATGAAAAACAATAAGAAGCATTTTTGATTTTGCACCATTTCTTGGTCACCAATCAAATAAGAACATTTTGACAGTGACCATGTTAACGCCTCTGTACAAAACATAAGATTTCCTGCTTCCATCGAAGCACAAAAGATGCTCTAGACTTTGAAATGTTCTCAAATCATATTAGGATAACTTCACAAACCTGTGGACTGCATGCCAGCAGAGTGTATGATGAACAAAAGCAAAAGATGAACATACCAAATACTATTTTTATGACGTTCTGATAATATTCATATTTTTTAATTAACATTTTACTGCAAATGTTATAATGATAATATGATTAGTAATGTGAAACAGCTTTTCTTAAATGAGAACAATGCTAAGTGTATATGCAGCCACTCTTGCATCACATCTAACTGCAATAAACGGCAGCCCCCTGTTGGCTCTGAAATGAACTTCCCTGATTCATAATTTAGAAGAAGTATCCAGCTACCATGACAACCAATCTGGGAGGAATTGCTGCTTGCTCCAGTGATTGGCTCTTCAATTTCACACTAGGAAGTCATGGCTTATCTAAAGCTGCACTTTGGTGTGCACAATGTGAAGGAATCATTGAAGAGCAGAGAGGTTCCTGTCTCTTAGACATTCAAACAGCTTTTTTGGATCATTTTACAATAAGGTTAACATCGTTAACGCATTAGGGAGGAACTAACAATGAGCAATATATCTTTTACAGAATTGATTAAGCTTTATTAATGCTAGTTTTTAAAAATGCAATTGTTCATTGTTAGTTCACGTTAAGTAATATTAACAAATGGAACATTATTGTAAAGTGTTACCGGCATTTTTAACTGTACAATATTTTATTGATATTATGATGTGCACATTTCATCCATTTTACCACACAAATGTTTAAATAATTGAAATCCCCACCAACGCTCAGCTGTTCATCAACTACACATACACATCATAATGCATCATGTTTATGTCTCTGTAGATTTGTGGATGGCATAGAGACAGAAAGCAGTTCTTGCTCAACACAAAAGTTTGAGTTCGGTGCCAGCCTACCTCAGAGCGGCCCTCCGTCCCCTTCTCCAGGTACACACACACATCTACAAGCAGCAAGTGGCTTCTGGGAGACGATATTGTGATTTTAGATTTCCAAAATGGACGGTATAGTCTCGCATAGTTAGACTATTGACTATCAATTCATCTGGACATGAACATCCTCTTAGATGGTTTGAAGGGGGCGTTCTGACCGAAATATAAAGATGTTTTTCTACTGTGAAATTTAAGGATAGGTACATTTGAAATCAGATTTAACCCTGAAAGAAATGTAGAACATCTTGTTTTGTTTCTTGTGCACTCCAGGTAAACTGTATAACGCAAGCCAATTAGATTGGAGCTTCAAGTTGTGAGAAATCGCTGAGCAATTTTGTGAAATATTAATTATTTAATCAACTAATGTTGCATGAGCTTGTCGTCTTATATCGTCCTATACTCATGTTTCCTATATAATCTTCACTACATCCACTCTTCCCTCTCTACATCACAAAGTGTGTTTAACAGTCTCTAAAACCAACTGAACATTTGTGAAAATTAAAACATTCCTGTTTTGTGTGTTTGTGTTCAGTGAACCAGGAACAGCTGGAGACCAAACAGAGCATCACCAAACTGAGTAAAGAGGTGAGAGACACACACAATTATATTTAACGAATGATCACGCATAACAGCAATAAGCCACAACTAGAGACGGTGCGTTACATTTTACCATGGTTAAGAGATGCTGTGAACAGCACTAGGGGTGTGCAGCTCTCTACATCTGGATCTGTTGCAAAAAAAAAGCTTAAAAATATAATAAAAAAGATTCAGTTTAATTTAGAAATGAACAACAATGGCATGACATCTCAACGCCACAACAGTACGGCTGGTGAGAATGGCTACAAAAATTTGGCTATATCTCGATATTTTTCTGCATATTCGATTTATCTCAATTTTTATATATTTGCTCTAAAATTACCAAAAAGTCATTTTTTTTAAATCCAGAGGCACCATTGTTTCAACCAAACACACATTCTAGACAAGTAGATTCAAAACGTGTGATGCAAGAAGTTAAAAATGCATGTTTTCCATATTTTATTACTGAATAAGGAAGAATAATATTGAATAATTTTCATTGATATGCACATACTATATACAGTAGTAAAGGTATTATTTAGCTAGATACTGTATACAGTATAACCGCTTTATCCTGCACTAAATAACTTTACTCATATTTTGAACCCTGTTAAATATTATAGTAATAGTGACTTATGAGTGTATTATTTTGAGAATTAGTTTTGTATCACCCTATGCAATAGTCATTTGTATCACTCCAACCAAAATCATTGCGATTATATCCCAGCACCACAACAGTCTGTGCCTGTTCTTTCCCAGAAACATAGACATTTATAAAAGTGGCAAATATATATATATATATATACACTCACCTAAAGGATTATTAGGAACACATACTAATACTGTGTTTGACCCCCTTTCGCCTTCAGAACTGCCTTAATTCTACGTGGCATTGATTCAACAAGGTGCTGAAAGCATTCTTTAGAAATGTTGGCCCATATTGATAGGATAGCATCTTGCAGTTGATGGAGATTTGTGGGATGCACATCCAGGGCACGAAGCTCCCGTTCCACCACATCCCAAAGATGCTCTATTGGGTTGAGATCTGGTGACTGTGGGGGCCATTTTAGTACAGTGAACTCATTGTCATGTTCAAGACACCAATTTGAAATGATTCGAGCTTTGTGACATGGTGCATTATCCTGCTGGAAGTAGCCATCAGAGGATGGGTACATGGTGGCCATAAAGGGATGGACATGATCAGAAACAATGCTCAGGTAGGCCGTGGCATTTAAACGATGCCCAATTGGTACTAAGGGGCCTAAAGTGTGCCAAGAAAACATCCCCCACACCATTACACCACCACCACCAGCCTGCACAGTGGTAACAAGGCATGATGGATCCATGTTCTCATTCTGTTTACACCAAATTCTGACTCTACCATCTGAATGTCTCAACAGAAATCGAGACTCATCAGACCAGGCAACATTTTTAGAGTCTTCAACTGTCCAATTTTGGTGAGCTCTTGCAAATTGTAGCCTCTTTTTCCTATTTGTAGTGGAGATGAGTGGTACCCGGTGGGGTCTTCTGCTGTTGTAGCCCATCCGCCTCAAGGTTGTGCGTGTTGTGGCTTCACAAATGCTTTGCTGCATACCTCGGTTGTAACGAGTGGTTATTTCAGGCAAAGTTGCTCTTCTATCAGCTTGAATCAGTCGGCCCATTCTCCTCTGACCTCTAGCATCAACAAGGCATTTTCAGCCCACAGGACTGCCGCATACTGGATGTTTTTCCTTTTCACACCATTCTTTGTAAACCCTAGAAATGGTTGTGCGTGAAAATCCCAGTAACTGAGCAGATTGTGAAATACTCAGACCGGCCCGTCTGGCACCAACAACCATGCCACGCTCAAAATGGCTTAAATCACCTTTCTTTCCCATTCTGACATTCAGTTTGGAGTTCAGGAGATTGTCTTGACCAGGACCACACCCCTAAATGCATTGAAGCAACTGCCATGTGATTGGATGATTAGATAATTGCATTAATGAGAAATTGAACAGGTGTTCCTAATAATCCTTTAGGTGAGTGTATATATATATATATAGTATCTGTACTTAAGTGCACAATAAACCGAGACTTGAAATCACATTATGCACATTTTCATTCATAAATAAATACTTGAGTCATATTGGCTTCACAGACTCACCATTGCGTTGTCATTTTAGATATGTTTATTAAAAATATTGCTCTATCCCTGTGCTTGCTGCATAATCAGTAAAACAAAATATATTTTCTATTATTTGATAGAATACTTTATTCATTTTGAAGTCATTATTCGTGCCTTTCCGAATAGACAATTCGACTTTGGGCACGTCCCTGACAAGCACTATGATAAGAGACACCAATGTTCAGTAAATAATTAATGGATAATGTACAGTCATAGTTCATTAACCTGTAAAGACACAATGTTATTGTGCATTATTACACAGTTCAATTGTGCGTTCACAGGTGTGCATAGTGTATATTAGCTCAGCAGCTTCAAACATGGCTCATCCAATCAAAACACTTTTAGATCCAGAACTAACCAGTATATAATATAACTTGCATATTCTTGGTCTTATTTCCAGATGACTAGTCTCTCCCAACAAGTGTCTCAGCTGAGCAAAGAACTACAGGAAATGACACGTCTCCTACGGCCCTTGCTCATCATTGGATCGCAACCCCTCTTGACAGCCCTCAGTCCAACAATGCCAACGTCTCCCAGCAATAGCTGTGCTCCAACAATATCCATGCAACCAGTTCCTTCCCCAACAGCTCCACAGTCCTTCCCGCTCAGGCCTACTTGCTCCCTATTTGAAAGCGCTGACACTGGGGGCATTGCCTTCCCCAGCTGTCTTATACCCACCAGTCCACCGCTGAGACCCCAAGCACAGGCTCGGGTATCTCCGGTAGACTGTACAATAGGACCTTCTCTGCTAACCCACATAACTCCAGTGGCAGCCAAAACAGAGGGGCCAGGGCCGTCTATCCAAAGCTATGACGTGGCAGCTCAGGACCAGACACCGCAAGCCACCCATCCCTCTCTCACCTTTTCTTTCTCACTCCCTTCTTTCCGACCACAGTCTCCTTCCTGCGCTCCCTGCCAGGGGCCTCACCTTTCCCGACCTGCCAGTCACAGCAGAGGTTTGCTAACACCATCCCCCTCACAAGACAACCCAATTCAGCCACCCTCTCATTACTCGGCACCTCCCTCAATCAATAACTCTCCTGGCGACCACAGGCTGGGAATCACCCCCTTTCCCCCTCCTCCTCCTCCTCCTCCTCCTCCTCCTCATCCGCTCCTCTGATCCAGCCACGGTCATGCACGCCACCCTCCTGCCCACACACCTCCCTGCCCTTGCCCTGCTCCCTGGACTCACTGCCAGAAAGCCAGGTCACTTTGGGCACTTCATGGCCCCAGCAGAACCCTTGGACTGGACCTCCTCAGGTAGAGTTTGAGATGCAAGAGTGGGTAGCAGGAGGGAGGCCTTCCACAGATCATATCAGCTTTATAGATGAAGGGGGACCACCACTGTGAGAGATTGAGAGACTGAGGAAAAGATGGGCCGACTGCAATGACCCCAACACACCCACATCCTGAGATAAGGGACCAAACTGAATGCCGTTCCTTCAGGATAACAGATTGTAGTTCTATCAGGAAGACTCGTAGACATGAGTGATATTTAAGATGATATTTATTTGATGAATATAAAACAGAAATGTTATGTCTTTCTTTGGTGTATGCCCCGTCTGGCGGTCCGAAGAAGTTGTACTCGGAACCGTCATATCCTGCCAGAGATAGGAGGCAGGGGCGAGGAGCCTACCCCCGTGCAGGACGGGACTCAACAGGTGGGGGTGGGGTGGAGGAGGTTGCCGTGTTAGCACACTGAAACAGCAATGTGATAGATTGTGAGCAGACTTATAAAGTGATGGCTGACATGTGATTGGCTGAGAATTACCCAGCTAATGGTACAATGATGTACAGCTGCTAGTCTTCCCGCTAGAACTACGCTGGGCTTACATTTCTGTTCCAAACTCTAGTGAGCTGCCTAGCTAGACAACATTTAGGCATCATACATATCATGGGCTATCAGAAAATTTATGCTACCTTAGTTCACATTAAACATGTTTTTGTGTCCATCTGCACTGTTTTTCTTTTGTTTTACTCTGTAAACCTGCGCTAGACGGATGTCTTTGACTGCTGCGCCGGGTCTTGCTGTTTTTTCATTGACTCGAGCAGGAATGCCGCGATTTCTACGCAACATTTCAGGTTAAAAAGAATGCGACACCGGAAAGCATAGAGCCAGGCAACTCATTAAGGTTTGGAACAGAGCCACTGTTGCTCATCACTTCAGAACCTAATACTAGCCAGTCACTCTTATCTGAGCACAACATTAAGAAGTATATCATCTATAGGGCCTTCACAGGCACCGTAATCAGCACAGTGCATGGCGACCTGAACAGTAAGGATCCCACTCGTCTAAAAACCTTGCTTTGAGAATTTCACATAACAAAAGTGGGAATTCATGGAGTAGTGTGCATGGCTTTGCATTGGTCATGTACACACCAGAAAACAAGAATTGTCAGGTGGTTTTTGTTTCATGCAGAGTCTGTATTTCCAAAACCATCTTTTTACTAGATGAATCAGACATCTTCTGAAACAAATTCATATTTGAATTTCCAGGCTGGTATATTAATGAAGCTGTCACACCACATTATCCGTAACGCTCCACACTTGATTTGTTTACTCCAGACTGTCCAAGGTCAGTCTACACATACAATGGCTAGAACCAGGAGTCAAAATGATGATGTAGGACCTTGTGAAATGCCATCATGTCATCTTCTGGATTATCCAATTTCGCCAATTTAGTGACTTTTTTTTATTTTTTATTATATATAGTAAAAACACAAATGATTTAGAGCAAGCTGATTTTTAGCTTGTTAAATATGAGCAAAGAAGGTTGTGAAAATATGTCTTTATTGTTTATCCTTTTGATCTTTCATTCACAAACATCTATCCTCTAATGGATATCAAACAATTCCAAACACAACACAAGTTTTATAAAACAAAAAATATAAATATATGTGTGGCACAATTATTGGCACCCTTTCATTCAATACTTTTGAACCTCCCTTTGCCAAGATAACAGCTCTGAGTCTCCTCCTTTAATGCTAATGAGGTTGGAGAACACATGGTAAGGGATCTGAGACCATTTCTACAGAATCTCTCCAGATTCTTCTAATTCTAATCGCTGGTGGACTCTCTTCAGTTCACCCCACTGGTGTTCTATGGGGTTCAGGTCAGGGGACTGGGATCCTTGATTTTGCGGTCAGTGAACCATTTTTGTGTTGATTTTGATGTTTGTTTGGGATCATTGTCCTGCTGGAAGATCCAACCAGGGCCCATTGTAAGCTTTCTGGCAGAGACTGTCAGGTTTAGATTTAGGATCTGTTGGTATATGATAGAGTCCATGATGCCATGAATCCAGACAAGATGTCCAGGACCTCTGGCATATAAACAGGCCCACAACGTTAAAGATCCACCATCAGATTTAACTGTGGGCATGACATACTTTTCTATATGGCTACACCTCTGTTGTTTACTGCCAAAAACCTCTATTCTGTTTTTATCTGACCATAGAACCCGGTCCCATTCAAAGTTCCAGTAGTGTCTGGACCCAACCAATTTCTACATTCTAACTAATTCTCCAGCTGTGATCCTGTGATACCATCCTCCTCACTGTGCATGGAGGCAATATAGACACACGTGCTCTTCCAGAACGATTCTTAACATCTCCAGTTGATTGGAACTTGTTAATTATTGCCCTGATGGTGGAAATGGGCATTTTCAACGCTTTAGCTATTTTCTTACAGCCACTTCTCATTTTGTGAAGCTCAACAACCTTTTTCTGCACATCAGAACTTTATTCTTTGGAAAGATCAAAAGGATAAACAATAAAGACATTTTTCACAGCCTTCTTTGCTCATATTTACCAAAGGTGCCAATATTTTTGGGCACAACTGTACATGAACGCATAAAACTAGGGGTCCAGAATTAATCATTTGCCATAAATATATTTATTAAACTAACACCTTTTACAAAACTCATCTTGATTTTGTTGCTGATATTTTACATGAAGGTCTGGAGTTACAAAAGTAAAATAAAACTGGCTAAACTTCTGATGGTACATTTTCAACTGTGGTAAAAGTTATTCAAAGGCAGTTTTTGTATAGTCTTGATGCAAAGTCGCTTATGTCAAAAAATCATTATTGTATTGTGACTTAAACCACGTATCATCATCTGACTGTTTATTTATGGCCAAAAATATTTTATTTACCATTTGGTGAGTGTTACTTCTGGACCCTGCACAGAATCATGTGTGAATCAATGCTCTAGCATGTAGTAGCCTCACAAATTATCTTGTTGTCCAGGTTACGCTTCCCCCCTTTCAAAGAAAACACAAGACATAACTCAAGACAATTAACAGAACACAACTAATAGGAGTTTAACAAACAATCCTAAGGTCAAAAAGGTCAAACCATCATAACATGCAGAACAGTTATCAGAATTAAAACATCAGTGGTGATGTGCAGTTAGTGGGCAGTTGGGAATATGATGGGTGGGTTGGCATGCTATATGTTGGGCAGCCACCTTATAAAAGCCCAAGACAATTGCATAGAACAAAAACAAACACATACACACCTCTTCAGCCATCCTGCGTGCCTTTTCATAAAACGTATACAAATTCCTAGAGCGCTCCCCATTTTTCAGCATTCACAATACTTATCAAAAGCTGTGGGTTATATCACAGTAGAGAGCACTGCACTTTTATTTCAATGTTTATTTATTTAATGATATGTATTTATCGATCTGCAATCCTAATAAGAACTCTGAGGAACCTCGCAGACATTTCTTGCAGCTGGTGTGCAGTCACCCTAGCATCTCTGGTATCCAATGACAGTTTTCTGAGTGGCCAAAATTAAGCATCCATCATCACCTCTTTCTAATGTTTGATGCTGGCCTAGCACCTGGAACCTGAATGACATCATCTTGGTTTATCGGTTTGCTGAGGTCCTTCCAGACTCATGGCATGGGCGCGCGGTCATGAGAAGGGGCACATTGTTTGTAACACAATAGCATACTTTGGTTTCTATTTTCTTTACCTAGAACATAGGTCAGGGGGTCTGAATATGGATAGTAGGGTCTTTGGGGTCTGCATGTCCAAATAATTTGCATGAGGAATGTGCCTGCATATATGCGGGAGGGATTTGGGTTGGGTGGGGGGTGATGCACGACCCAGGGAAAATGGGGTCCAGATGTATTTTATTAACTGTAATGAGCTTTATGAGAGACACTTACCAGGATAATAAAACAAAAAGGTGATGTTTTATAAGAATACAGACTTCTGTGCTCATTTTTCAACTACCACTGCCTCGTTCTCTTTAAATGAATTAAAGAAATACACGTTCCACCTTATTTTCATCACTGTATTCACAGCTGTTGTGCCTGAAAGTATGGTCAGTGAACCGAAGACCAACTCTGTGATGTTATGAATGTTCAAGCGCAACACTGAAGCAACCTGAAACATACTCTACATGCAAGTGCATGAACACAAACGCTTCAAACCACACAAACTTAAAGGATGTTAAGCACAATCGACAGCATTTGTAGCATAATGTTGACTACCACAGGAATAATTTATACTCGTCCCTCCATTTCTTAAAAAAGAAGCAAAAAACGAGGTTACATTGAGGCACTTCCAATGGAAGAGAATGGGCCAATTTTTGGAGGGTTTAAAGGCAGAAATGTGAATTTTATAAAACATTAATTCTTCTGTTCTTCTTCATGTATTACTTGATCTGTAAAGTTGTTTAAATCATCATTTTAGGGATTGTTGACATTACATCATCATGGCAACGAAGTTGTAAATTGGCAAAAAGTAAAATTGATCACACTAGAATCAGGTTTACATGCATTTTATTTATGTCTTGTGGCTATAATTTTGAAATAGTATTTTAACGTACCAATTGGTCCCACTCACTTCCATTATAAGTGCCTCACTGGAATGCAGACTTTTTCTTTTCTTTTTTTAAGAAAAGAAGGGAAAAGTTGAAATAAATATTTGTGGTAATCAATATCATGCCACAAATGCTGTCGATTGAGTTTAACTTGCATTGCACCCGAAATATTATTTTAGTTTACATTCTGAAATGTAACTCACCGCAAGTGCGTTGCATTCTCAATGTTGCCGCAAGGGGCACTATAGCGGTCATTAGTTCCTCTTTATTTTTATATTTATATTTTTGGGCTGTTTTGATATGTTTATTGACAGAGATATAAGATGTGGAAATATTGGGAGAGAGAAAGGAGTCTTGGAATGGAGTCATGACACAAGTAGGATTCAAATCGGTGTCTTCTACATGAGCACCAAGGCCCAACGTGTCTGAAGCACATGTGCTAGCCAGTTGGATTGGACAAGTTATTCCGTCCCAACCCAAGATAAAACAACTCAAATCAGTGGGGTGCTCCATGGCAGAGACCTGCATATATTTGAGTGGAAACATTCACTTTAGAGCATCAAAAGAGGGAGTTATGGGGTGGGGGTTCTTATTTTCAAAGATCAAGAGTTCAAATTCTGAAACAAAAAACAGTGGAAGTGCACACAAACTGGCAACTTCTATTTAGGGTTGGATGGGTTCTATGAAATGTTCTTATGACCCAACATGCTGCCTCTACATATATACCCACATCAGCCTAAATTACAGAGAGGGAAATTTCAAAAGGGGGAAAAAACATGAAAGGGTAAATTAAAAATCCAAAAAATATATTTATATATTTATATTTATATATATTTACGAGGTATGTATCCACAAAAAAAGAACAAAAGCAAGCAGTCTTTTTACTAACCTTTCCTTGTGTCAAAGTCCCAATTAAAATATTAATAATTATTGTTATAATAATATCATCGATAGTAAATCAGCAAACCAAAATAAGGAGACTAAGCTCCTTTAAGATAAGCGCTGAGAGGTCTGTCAGCTTTCTCCAAAGTGAGCCCAAAGTGGCAAAGTCTCCAAACCACCAGGTGGCGCTGCAACACACTTTGAGGACGTTTTTTTCTTCACATTAAGTCCAAAAAACAAACCAAAAAAAATTATTCCAAGTGTTCAGCAGAAAACATCAAGCCAACGTAGCTGGAAGTCCAAATGAAGCTGCGGCCCGTCAACCGCATCTGTGATTTGCGGAATTGTTCGGGGTGTCTCCACAACTAAAGGTGTCTTGTGCAACAAAACAAAAAGGAAGAGCCAAAATGAAACCCAAATCTAAAACAAAACCACAGGAGACACGATCCTCCTAGAGATTGTTAGTGAGGCCATAGTCGCACCTTCCAACGAGGTCATGCCAAATACTGCTGCATCGCCGTTTTTGCCCTGAGAGAGAGAGAGAGAGAGAGAGAGACAGAGAGAGAGAGGGCCACATTATTAGTATGCAACAATCAGACAACAGATGCAACAAGAGATGAATCTGAGTCTGTGCATCACCTGTCACAGAGGTTAGGATCTGATGCCTGGGTGAGTTTGTGTAAGATATCAACAAAGCCCATCTCCCTTAATTTGTCTTGTCTCTCTTGTGAGCCTAGCGGGACGCAGAGAAAGAGAAACTATACAGACAATCCTTTTATCCTCAGGTAGGTAAATATTCACAACACTTTATTGCACAAAAACGATTCACCCCAAATTTAATGGAGAATTGATCATGCTTTAAAAAAGGTTTGGAAATAGTAAGCTAGCCTCTAAATGACAAATGGAGGAAAATTGCAGTACAATAGTTTGGAGATGCATGTGGATGCATTAGTGCTGTAAACATGGCATAAATAATATGTTAATTTTTAAGGAATATTCAATACAAGTTAAGCTCAAGCGACAGCACTTGTGGCATAACGTTGATTACCAAAAACGTTTTGACTTGTGTCTCCTTTTCTTTAAAAAATCTCAAATTGACGTGACAGTGAAGCACTTACAATGGAAGTTGCTGTAAAGTTGCTTAAATCTGAATTTTTACATTCATTTTATGGTTTAGGGTTAGTTGACATTATGTTGTCATGGCCATTAAGCTGTAAAATTGGCTATAACTTTACAAAGAAAAGGTTATTGAGTGATTTGATCACACTAAAATCATGTTAACATGCATATTGTTCATGTCTTATGAGTAATTTAATGTTTAGGGATTGCCCCCATTCACCTCCATTGTAAGTGCCCCAATTTAAGCTTCTTTTAAAGAAAAGGAGGGGCAAGTCAAAATGTATTTTTGTGGTAATCGATATTACGCCACAAATTCTGTTGATTGAGCCCAACTTGTATTGAACCAGGAATATTCCTTTAATTACCTTGCAGTTTAATTAATCATGTCATTCAGTTTAACCAATTTAATCAATTAGTTTAAATTATTTAACACAGTCAACACATACAAAATTTGACATTAAACCAACGGTCTCATAGCCAGCTCATTTATCAGTAAACCATTGAGAAAGGCCTTGTAAAGGAGAGCCAGATGGGGCTTGTTATTAGCAAGACAATGAGAATGACGGTTCACAACAATCTCATCGCCAGATTTTCGACAGTCCAACCATACGCCATTCCAGAGACACATCCTCTAACCCTTCTACACTTTCACATAGCCCATGTGTCGTGAGCTCCTCACCGTCCTCCTCATTCCAGATGAGGTTGGAGATACAGAAAGTGGCGGCCAGTTGCAGCTTCACGTTGGAGTGACCCTGAAACAAAACAGCAGGTCATGAAAGTGGGGGCAACTATGGAACAGACAACAGGGAAATGAGACCATGGCAGAAGTTACAGAACAGAAAAGGGTAGTGTGACAAAGACTTATTGAAAAAAAGTCCATTCATAAGAAACCAAGAGCTAAATGAAATTAAACAGACTTTACCATGTAATATTTGATTTTTTGGAGCATATCATCATTGGTCATAATGAGTTCCTTGGCAGTGTTTCCATCAGCGATGTTGGCCAATATGCACAAAGTCTACAAAAGAGACCAAAGCCATTATCATCATCAATACTGCCATTGTGATCCTCTTAAGACAGTCCAGACATTACAGTATGTCCTTCTGCGCAGCTGCTTTGAAACTATGTATATTGTGAAAAGCACAACACAAATAAAAAGGAATGTTGAGGGTTCATTACAAGCTCTATCGGCAGCATTTGTGGCATTATGACAATTACCACACACGTTTTGATCCAGTCCTGTTAAAAAACATTAAAAAAATTACATTTACATTGGAAGTCTTTGGGAAAAGGCCGTGCATTGGGAAAAACTTGACTTGACAAGACTTGCACAGTATATGTGTTAACATAAGACTACTGGGATCTATGCTAAGGTATACGGTTTAAATGGAGAAAAATCTCTCTCACTAAATATTATGCAAACACAAAACTAGAAATGTCTCCACATAGGACAGCAGTCCCTCTGCTAAACAGACAATTCCACTTTACAGCTCAAAATTACACCTATTTCTGAATGGGAGAATTAATAAGCGCTTTAACAAAAATACAAGCTGCAAATTTCTGCCTTTAAAAGCTCTAAAACGCTTCGACCCTTTGACTTCCATTGTAAGTGCTTTACTGTAAACACAGTTTTTGTTTGCTTTTACAAACTGAGAGACAAGTCAAAATTATTTAGGATAGAGGTTCATTTGAACTGAACCCAGAAAAGTCCTTGAAGGAAACATCCTGGGAATATATTGTAAACATATTTACAGTATAATATATCGTCTTACCCAAGACCCAACGCCATCTCACCGTCTAAAACCTAGTGCACACTACACGACTCGAGATGGTCTCCGAGATGGAGTCGGCGACTTGTCTGTGTTGAGAAGTCTCAGATCTCACGACCAATGCAAACATCTGCAACACGCCCGACAAGTCGCAGACGCTACGACAGATATCAAACCAGCTTAATATCTAGACGTCTTGTCGTCAGGTGTGCGCACGGTCCTGACGTGCGAGAGACCGTTAATGAGCCACAGCAAATGAAATACAGAGAGAGCGCATGAGGAGAGTATTGGGAAGCAGGAGACTAAAAATAATGAGAAAAGAAAACCTCATTCACATCTCCCTACCCGCTGTCTTTATTATTCTCAGCTTTGCAAAGTCTGACATGTTATCAAGAATAAACTGCACAAGGTTTTGAATTAATTTCGTCATCGTAATTTTAACCCTCTGGGGTCTCAGGGTGTTTTGGGCCCTGGAGAGTCATTGACATTTGTGCTTTTTTCAGTTGCTTAAAAACATATTAATGGCTAATGTCTGATAACACTGTATTCAGCACAAACTGGGCTACAATAATATGTGAGCAACATGTATGTACATGTTATTTTCTCAAAAATACAAACGTTTATGCATGGTTTTTGAAAAAACTAAAATGTTAAGTCATTGAAATAAGGCCATATAACACATACTAAACATTCATCCACAAGACTTTTGAGAACTGGATCTTGTAGCCTAGAGTTTTTGAATATAGTAATTTAACTTTCATAAGACACTTTTAGTGTTAGAAAGGTCATATGCAAGGAGGTGTGAACTATCATGAATATTGAATGTAATTCACACCTGAGGAGACAAAGACCCTCCCCTCGGCCTATCACTGAGGAATGTGACAGAAAGAGAATGAATGTGAGGAGACTTAATGATCAAGTTTAAAGTTAAAAGAAGTAATCTGACTATACATTTTCTTTACATAAAGACTTTACTTAATTTTAGCCCTACACTACCGTTTAAAGAAGTCTCTTCTGCTCACCAAGTCTGCATTTATTTGATTTTATTGGTTTCCTCGCCTGTGTATCGTGCAAGCTTCCAAATGTGCAAAAAAGTGACTGAACTTTGTTTTTAAGGCACAGTCGGGGGGCGTTCACCATGTGCATTGATCGCTTCAGCACATTAGCGTATGAATAGCGTGCTCTGCCTGTGGGTGTGATCACATTAGGGATAATTAGCTGAGCCAGGAGAAACTGTACATCGCTTTGTTTCATACAGATTACATTGCAGGAGAATATTTGTTTTAAATTTGAATTATTTTATTTAAAAGTAGACATTTTAAGCTTTTTAGACATATGTTTCATGTTTGTGTGATAAGTATTCGCTGAGTTTCAGTTCATTTTTGTGACGTGTTTCAGAAATATGCTCGTGAACACAGAGACAGCTGAAAGCTCACCCTTTTTATTTTCTTTATTTTACAGATGCACAATATTTTGTTGTTATTGTGATTGTACACAAATAAAAGTAGACCCTTTATAGTCTCTAATGATGTCTTACACTTATCTGTATACCCAAAAATGACTTTTTTTCAAAAATGTATTTTAAGTTGTTTCCGCTGTAATGACGAAAATATCCAGCAGGACGTGCCGGCATGTCCGTCGACCCCAGAGGTTTGAGAAGCACGAACATTAGAAGCTCAGTTACTGCACTAAAATAATTGTTTTAAAGAGAAACTGTGTGCCAGTCTTTATCGCTTCAAATTCGTTACATTTTTTGCGCTTTATTATCATTCAGTAATACACAATGACTGATGAATGTCATCAAGAAATCAGAGACTCTCCCCTCGAAATCCAAACACAAGTGGTCAAAAGAGGTGACCAGGTGTAATGGTGATGTGTCTTACTTGTACACTTGTGATAGGATCACCAAAACACATCTTAATACCATGTACACAAGGCCTCAGTCAGAGGCGAATGGTCGTGTAGTTAATACACCCAGTCAGTGGTCAGTCATGTAGTGTGTGTACCAATACAACGCAAGACAAGATTGAAAGGCTTAATCTGCTAAAGTCCCTAGTGATGTGTGTGTGTGTGTCTTACCTGTTCTTTGACCTCTATGCTGTGCTCTCCCTCTAGGATTAGGGTGACTGCTTGCATGATCTGTTTGCCGTGTGAGCTCATGATCTGGTCTATATGCTACCAAACACCGAGAGAGTCTATTAGTGTGGTTGTGTGTTACAGAAAGCTGTTAATCTTATTAGATTCTGAAAGGCTCTGGAAGGGACATGCGCTAGACAAAATGTATTAAACAGAGCGAGCAAACAGTGCATCCAGAAAGTATTCAGACCCCTTAATTTTTTTCACATTTTGTTACTGTATGATGATGCCTTATGCTAAAATGCTTTAAATTACATCAATCTACACTCCATTTCTCATTCGGCTGCATTGAAGGTTCCCAAGAGCACAGTGGCCTCCATAATTCTTAAATGGAAGAAGTTTGGAACAACCAGGACACTTCTTAGAGCTGTCCGCCTGGACAAACTGAGTAATCGGGGGAGAAGGGCCTTTGTAAGAGAGGTGACCAAGAACCCGATGGTCACTCTGGTTGAGTTCCAGAGATCATGTGTGGAGATGAGAGAAACTTGCAGAAGGACGACCATCACTGCAACTCTCCACCGATCTGGATTTATGGCAGAGTGGCCAGATGGACGCCTCTCCTCAGTGCAAGACACATAAAAAAGCCCCTAAAGGACTCTCAGACTGTGAGAAACAAGATTCTCTGGTCTGATGAAACGAAGAATGAACTGTTTGGCCTCATTTCCAAGCATCATGTCTGGAGGAAACCAGGCACCACTCATCACCTGTGCAATACCATCCCAGCGGTGAAGCATGGTGGTGGCAGCATCAATCTGCGGGGTGTTTTTCACCAGCAGGAACTGGGGGACTAGTCAATGTTGAAGGAAAGCTGAACACAACAAAATAAAGAGATATCCATAAAGAAAATCTGTTCCAGAGCTCTTAGGACCTCAGACTGGGCCGAAGGTTCCCCTTCCAACAGGATAACGACCCCAAGCACTCAGCCAAGACAACACAAGAGTGGCTTCGGGACAACTCTGTGAATGTCCTTGAGTGGCCCAGCCAGAGCCCAGACTTGAACCCAATCGAACATCTCTGGAGAGACCTGAAAATTACTGTCCACCAACAGTCCCCATCCAACCTGACAGAGCTTGAGAGCATCTGCAGAGACGAACGGCAGAAAAACCCCAAATCCAGGTGTGCAAAGCTTGTTGCATCATACCCAAAAAGACTTGAGGCTGTAATCGCTCCCAAAGGTGCTTCAACTAAGTACAGAGTTAAGGGTCTGAATACTTATGTCAATGTGATATTTCAGTTTTTTCTTTTTAATATATTTGGTAAGTTAAAAAAAAATCTGTTTTTTGCCATGTCATTATGTGGTATGGAGTGTAGATTGATGTGAAACAAATCATAAAGCATAATTTAGCAACATAACACAATGTGAACAAAATGAAGGGCTCTGAATACTTACTGAATGCACTGCATAAATGTGTGTGTGTGTGTGTCTTACTGGTCTGGTGGAGAGCAGGTTTCGTAGCAGCCCAAGTGTTTTCATGAGAACATTAGTATCAGGGTCAGAAAGGAGTCTGAAGAGCTGTTCTTTTCCCAAAGCTCGAACTATCTCCACCTTCACCTTCTGATCTGCCTGGAAGGCCATATTCTTCACAAACACACACACACACACACACACACACACATGACAGCTTCTGATTACATACAAATGAGCTTATAGCAGAGATGTACACACAGCACTAAGAGTGTTTTCATATTGGAGCTTTTTGTGTCCATCTGAAACCAGAAATTGTATGGCTGTTTGGTACGAAAGCCGTTTTTCGAAACTCAAGTGCTCACGAAGAATCGCACCCAAGTCTGCTTTAAAATAAGGGTCTGGGGCTTCATGCACTCTACAACTGGAATGAAAGCAATTTGGCCTAATTTGCAGAAATGAACCACTATTCATGAAGTATAATTTGTTTGACCATCACATAATCGTCATTTCTGATAAATCCTCATTCCAGATGAGTGGACAAGGTTTATTCTGTTCGACAGAGCAAATGGAATGCTTGTTAGTAAGATGGGCTGACGAAAACAGATGAAGACACTTGACCCGTTTTCTGTTGGAAAACAGATAAAGTGGTAAACAGCTGTCGTAAGCACTCAAGATGGTACTCACTCTGATGACGCAAATGTACCGCGTTTCAGAAGCAAATAATACTATGACAGACACCTGCAGTGCGGGAAAAGTGGAAAAAGCAGAATGAAGAGTTCTTACCATGAGAGCCCAGATGCCATTGACCCTCAGTGCTGGACTGTCACTTTGTGTGAGGCTGCATAGTAACTCGATGACCCCCGACTCTAAGATAGGCTGCACACAAACACAAACACACATAAGTCTGAGCACACAAACTCACTTTATAAGACCAGTGGGACTGGGCATTAAAAAGTGTTTCTATGTAACACAATATCCAAATAGTTTACTAAATAAAAGCAATAGCCAGAGCAAACACCACTAATTAATGCTTAGCCCTAAAGAGTGTGTTTAATTGTGCTTTACCTCCTTGCTGGGGGAAAACTCCAGCAATAGGTTGCATAGTGTTGAAGAGGCCATAACCAGCACCTCGTCTGGTGCGTTCTGTAGTAACTACTCAAAAACAAATGTGGATTTAGTTAGGGTTCAATTAGTGTTCGGTTTAAACTCAACATTGTCTGTACAACGTACCTTCATTAGTGGCTTCCATACTGCGTGATCATGGAAACTCGTTCTTAGCTGCTGTACGGATCGTGATAAACTGTGCAGACATCTACGTAAGATTTGAAAGAAATCAAATAAAAGAGCAATCAAAACCGAATTTTCTTTGATCTTTTCCTTTCAGTTTTGTCAGTAATCAACTGCTGGTTGTGATAGACCGATATATATATATTCCGGACCAATTAATTAAATCAGCATTGGCCAATAACGGTGTTCGCTCGGCCAATTAAAGGAATATTCCGTGTTCATTACAAGTTAAGTTCAATCAAAGCATTTGTGGCAAAATATTGGTTGCCACAAAAATGTATTTCTTTTCTAAATCTGGGTTACAGTGAGGCACTTACAATGGAAGTGAATGGGCCAACCCTGTAAACGTTAAAATACTCATGATTTCAAAAGCATAGCCACAAGACAAACAATAGGCTTGTTAACATGATTATAGTGTCACTGCATGAAAAGAGTCAAATCTGGAAAAATGTGGGAATAGTAAACCCCCACTTTACTTCAAGTTTGTCAGATGTATTAGTGAAAACCTGACCCAAAAATCCCCATACCTCAATTCAGCGGGCAAGTAAAGGGAACTGTGAAGTTTGACAGAAATGTACATAGGAATGATGCTGGTTGTGATGACTGACGGCAGTCCTGCTGCGAGGGCCTGTTATATGTTAAGGACTGTAAATCGTAAGTCAAAGGTGTTTCAAGATAACGGTTCAGGGCAAATTACTGAAAGTTTGGCGTATTGTAGGCGACAGCGAACTACATTACTGTACAGACAAATATGCTAAAATAAACACCCTGAAATTATAAATTGTTAAACAAACAGCGGTGATATTTAACTCAATAATAGCTACATTTTATTTTACTCTACATTTTTGGCAGACATTACAGAAAAAAACATTTTCCACATGCACACTGTTCCCACTGACATAACAGTTAATTTAAATAGCTAATGTATCATTCATAACAACTGCCTAAAGCATTTGGGCAATAGCCATGATCACTTGGACAAGAAAATGTCAACCCTGTATTGCAGAAAAATCACATAACAGTTTATATTCAAATTACAGGTACTAAAGAAACTGAATGCAAACAATTTAGTCTGTCCAATTAAAATGATTTACTGTACAGTAGAGTAGTAAAACAAAATTAAGAAGTTAATAAAACAAATAAATAAAGTACTAAAAGCAGAATAAATAACCAAACCTCCAGAGAGCTGTCTGGATGAGGGTGCGTCCACGTTACCTCTACAACAACATGCTGTTAGCTCAATGTGTTCAGCAACGTTTATCTTTTTCATGAGAAATAATGCGGTGGAGTTAAAGAGCTTTTCTTTGCAACCAACCAGCATGCAATTCCCATGCTGATCAAGACTGGTTATGCTGGTAAAGCTGCCTGACCAGCACGGTCATTTAGATGAAGCTAGTTAAGAGAGTTTATAAGCCTGGTGCAGACACCAGCACAAGAACATCCCATGCTGGCTGACCAGCACCCAAAACGCTGGTTATTTCAGCTGGGAAATCTTTAAAATGTGTGTCCATACAGGAAAGACTTTGTGAAAGTGTAAGAACTAGCGCTGGTCTCCTCCATTGTTGACCATTCATGATTGATCCCGGCCAAAGAGCTGTCATGATTTAGGGATGTGCTAAATAAATAGTAACACATAAAATGAAAGCCAATGTATGCAGTGACCCAATGGCTGTCAAGATTTAAGGGTAGGTTAAGTTTAAGGGCAGCCAATCCAGTTTGAGATAAATGAGCAACAGGGGTGACCATTTTATCTTGAAGGGGAGAAATGCAAACGTGACTCAGGTGTGAAAAAAGTCTCCTGACAGACCATTTAAGAGGATCGCTTACCAAGGAAACAAATGGCCACAACACAGAAGGAATCGTCAGTCACTATACATCCAAAATGGTATATAATCAGATATATACAGGCCTATGGAATTTGAGACTCCGGGCCAGTAGATTTCGGAATATGTCCAGGTTTATCCATGAGTCTACTGGTCTCTTCAGCTCTTTTCATGCAGTGTATGATAAAATCACTTACTAACCTTTTCTGTGGAAAGTTATAGCCAATTATAAAACTTCATTGCCATGATGATGTAATGTCAACAACCCCTAAAACGACTGTATAAATCACAATTTAAACAACTTTACAGCTCAAATAATACATCACATTTCTGCCTTTAAACCCAAAATTGTCCCCATTCTCTTCTATTGTAAGAGCCTCAATGTAACCTCGCTTTTTGCTTCTTTTAAAGGAGGGACGAATTGAAATATTTTTTTGTGGTAATCAACATTAACATTTGAGCTGAACTTAAACAGAGGTGTTAACCTTCTCGTGTCAGCTCCAAAATCCATCAACAGATTTGTCAATGCATAGTCAAAAATATCAGTTTTCAAGGTTTCTTTTCAAGTGTGTGCAAATTTGAGGAAATATTGCATAAAATGAAAGTTCATTTCACTTTAGAAATGTTGTGTATCTCATTTGCTGTTGTTAAATTGCATTACGTACTGTATATTGGCATTTACAGTATATCAGCAATCGGCAATCCTGCTCTCTAGATCTCGTTATCAGCATCAGCCATTAAAAAACACATATCGGTCGACCATGAATATCTGGTGCACTTTTATCCAACCCAATTTAACCCAGTTGGTTTTCCAAATTTTTAACAGACAACAAAGAAGTTTGAAATGGACAAGGCGTCTCATACCTGACTGCTGCTAACCGTACTTTTATACTGGATTCTGATAGGCCGCTAACGATCCGGTCCATCATGTTCTCCGTCTCGGTGATCTGTAGTAGAAAAATGGTCACATACTGTATGTCAACATCCTGAGCATAATTAATCGCAATTCATTTTGTAATTCAAGAAGTCTCAAGAACTCCATGTACTCCAAGGTTATTGAAGGGTGCTGTTAAATTAAGATTTAGAAATATGATTTCTGTTTGTATGTTGTACTTCTGTATTTTTAAATGTTTTCAGCATTTTAAGTCATCTTGAGGCCCTCTTGGAAGTTTGCTGGGGCCCCCTGATTGAGAACCACTGGTCAAAATGTTATAAACAGCTACAAAAACAAGATGTAGGCCTACAATGAATAAAATGACAGATCATGGGAGTGCATCAAATACTGTCTTCAACAATGTGCGTGGAGTGGGGGTGGGTTTGGACTCAAAAAGGTTGAAAACCACTACGTTAGTGGGTTGCGTAATGTCTCTCGCATCACCTGTATTGTAATCTTAATCAATTTAATCTTCTTCCAGAAAATAAGTCAGGTGTGCCTCGCTGTGTCTCACCTTCTTCCTGATGTCCTCGTCATTGGAGCCCAGCGAGGCGTAGAGTTTGAACGCTGCCTGTCTGAGCTCATGTGCATGTTTCAAGTCATGGTCCAACTACAGGAAGACAGAGTAACAGTCAGTTAAACTGAATCGAGATGTAATCAGATAAACAGGTGTAAAGTGGTCTAGACTGTTTTGTGTAAATGTGTGTGCATGTGAAGTATCCAGTCACCCTCTTAATATCTGTAATGGCGCTGACGGAGCTCGGGTATTTAAAGTAGTCGGCCAGCATTGACACAAGGTGATCGGTGACGCTGGCAATCCGCTGTAGTTCTATGTCGGGCTCCATCAGGTAGGCCAGCGTCTCAGCCCCCTCCACCCGCTCCTCCAGTAACCGTTCTTTACTGCACATCCGCACCAGGCACGGCAGAGTCTGCCCACATACACAGATTAAACTAGTTAATATACATTTTCAACAGTTATGTGCTAGAATGGGACTTTTCCAAGATGAATGCAGATGTATTTGGAGGCACCTTTAGTACAACACAGCTGTCATCTGTCCTGATGGCTCCTGCTCGACACATGTATGTTAAACTGGGATGGGAAGAGGTAAAAGGTAAGAGCTGGAGCAACGACACATTTTCACAGATAACCTGGACTATAAGATTCACTCACCATTTGGCAGCTGTGAGCTGCATTTCGATGGGTTTGTCCCTCTGCATCATTCTGACAAAAACCTGAGAGAGCTGCTCTCCATCTACAAGCACTGCGGAACACATACACACACACACATTTGATATGAATCACGAAATGGCGACATTTGATTTGAAGCATAAACATGACCTAAGCCTCCACTCAAAATTCACCTCAACCCTGCTTTCCACAATTTCAGTTTCATTGTTAAGCCTTGTAATGCTCGCTAGGAAATGTCGCTCATCATTTGCATAAAGTTGCCATTATCTCAACTTTGTCTTGTCACTCTCCACGGCGATCTACACTCACCTAGAACTTTATTAGGAACAGTATGGTCCTAAAAATAGTTCCCAATATGGTCTTCTGCTGTCGTAGCCCATTCGCCTCAAGGTTCGATGTGTTTGCATTCTTAGATGCTATTCTGCACACTACAAATGTACAGAGCGGTTATCTGAGTTACTGTAGCCTTTCTGTCAGCTCAAACCTGTCTGGCCATTCTCCGTTGACCTTTTTCATCAACAATGTGTTTCTGTCCACAGAACTGCCGCTGACTGGATGTTTTTGGTTTTTGGCACCATTCTGAGTAAACTCTAGAGACTATAGTGTCTGTTGTGCATGAAAATCCAAGGAGATCAGCAGTTATACCAGTCAAACCAGCCTGTCTGGCACCAACAATCATGCCACCAATTTTCCCTATTGTGATGGTTGATGTGAACATTAACTGAAGCTCCTGACCCAGATTTGCATGATTTTATGCAGTGCATTGCTGCCGCATGATGCATGATTAGATAATCAAATGAATAAGTAGGTGTACAGGTGTTCCTAATAAAGTTCTAGGTGAGTGTATGTCACCAATGAACATGGCAGCTTGTGCTGCCGGAAGTTGCTATGCGCTCACCGAAAATAAATGGGATTGTGTTGCTTTCTCGCACGATGCCACTGGTGGTGTGATTGGGGCTTAATAGTGACATGATTAGTGAATCTCCATTCAGGATTGTGGGGAGTGTAGTGCTTCTTGAATTCAGCAGTGAAATATACTTGGCTTCTTCACAAGCTTTTACCGTCACCCAAGTAAGTCGAATGAGATTATTTACTTCCAAAACTCTACTGTTGCCCTCTATACGGTTACTCGACTAAACGGTGATGTAGGGATTAGAGGGAGAGAGTAAAAAGAGAAGACTGACTGATACACAAGAAGCTGAGGAACAAAACAGAGAAGGAATTTCTTGTGAATGCAAGTGAGGTTGATAAATGAGAGAATAACACACCATTCACCAGCGTCATGGAGACCTGCACATTCTCATAGGCCAAGACTGAGAAACACTTCAACGCCTGCATCCGTACCTACAGTGAGAGAATTCACAAAACATTATTACTTTAATAATTACGACTGAGAAAAAGTAAAGATGTGAAAAAGTCAAAAGGCTTGTTACACAAGGAATCAACTTTTACTTGATATTTTGAAGTTAAAGAGCACAATGTACTATGAAAACGTACTCATGTAAACCCGGTTCGCTGGTAACATGCAGTGAGGTATCGCACTAAGGGAACGCCTCTTGCAAAAAATCCAGTGACTCAACGTCTGTAATGATTGACAGACCAATCGCTGCAGCCCTTAATGAGTCCCACCTCCCTAATATAAACCCCAGCTGCCTGTTGCTGCCTCATTATCTGCATATCTCTTCTCCGTGCGAACTGCAAGAAGGGCACTAATATGAGATAACTCACTGCATGCTATCAGAGAACCGGGGTTACGCGAGTAATCTTAAGTTCTCTAACTCGTTCTATATCTCACTAAGGGATATAGGCAACTCCCGGATTGTAGATAAACTGGCCGACACAGATGCCACATGCAGAGAAAACACAGAACCTAACAAATGTACTAAATCACACTTCCTGATATTAAGGAGATGATTTCAGAAACAGAAGTATATGGCTTATGCACCCCCTTCCCAACATACTGTTGAAACAAATGCATACATGTAAATGTAAACACAAATGCATTTGGCTGACGCTTTTATCCAAAGTGACTTACAGTGCACTTATTACAGGGACAATCCCCCGGAGCAACCTGGAGTTAAGTGTCTTACTCAAGGACACAATGGTGGTGGCTGTGGGGATCGAACCAGCAACCTTCTGATTACCAGTGATGTGCTTTAGCCCACTACACCACCACCACCACTCTTTACTGTACAGTATGTTGCACTCCCACCTCAAGAACAGTAAGCCACAAAAATCTCTGTAACATCCGGTCTATAAATTCTTAGAAATGTGTGACGGGAAGACCAAATCTCTTGGACTGAAATGCCCTTGAATAGCACCCAAGACTTGGCTATACCCCTGGTGGAGTTAGCCCATTGTCCGTTCAGAGGGCTATTATAACATAATCGCATCTACCACCCAATGAGAGAGGTGCTGGATAGAAATAGGTTTTCCCTAATGAGAGTCTGATGAAAAGCTGACTATTCTCCCATTGAGCTCTTGTCTTTTCAACATAAGCACTCAGAGCTCGTACTGGGCACAAACAATGTAAACACTGTTCCTCTGTGGAGGAAAATGTAGCAGGGAAAGGCCAACAAGTCTACCGACTGGCACGAGCCTGAAGAGTTGCTCACTTTAGGAACAATTGCCAGGTTTGGTCTAAGATTACCTTCAGACCTCCCTGGGTGAACCACATGCATGAGTAACAAACTGATAGGGCATGTAGTTCCCTCACTCACGTAGCAGTTGTGAGATCAAGTAATAAAGCTGCCTTTAAAGAGAGCAGATTTAACGTAATGATCTCTAGCTTCAAAGAGGGTTGAGACAGCGCGTTCAGGACAACAGACAGTTAAAAAACGGGTGTAACCTCCGGAGCCTTTCATAAAATGACAAATAAGTGGGTGGCCCAAAGTGCCAGGGTTGATGCCCACATGACATGCTGATATAGCAGCCAAATAGAATTGGACCGCCCTTATCCAAAAGGTCTTGCAAAAAACAAAATACATCAGTCACCCAACACAAATATGGAACGATATGTCTGTCTGCACACCATCTTTCAAACACTTCCCACTTGAGATCATATAACGAACATGTCAAAGCTGCTCTTGCGCTCTGGATCATTTCAATCACTCTCGGGGGGCAAACAGGTTTTATTTAAATATAGCCTCTCACGGGCCAGGCCCAGAGAGCCAGCATCAGAGGACAGGGATAGAAAATCTCCATCTGCTTGAGAGAGATAGTATAATCAGGGAATAACCAAACTCCCTCACTCTTTGCTTGATGCAAAGAGATTTACGGCTGTCTGTCCGTATCTCTGCCATATCAGCCTCACAGCTTGACAGTGAAGCTTTTTGTATAGAGGATTCCCCCAGGACAGCAAATCCACTCCCCTGTTCATTATGCCCAGAATATGCGTTGCACATAATGACAACAGGTTTGTGCTGCTCCATACTACCTTTTTCTCTGGCAAACTGTGAAGCTGGCAAGGGCAGATTACACCTTGCAGATATATATAGGCTATCACAGTCATGTTGTCTGTTCTGATCAACACGTGACAACTCCTGAGAAAACTCACAAAATGTCTGAGAGCTAGAAACACTGTTAACAGCTCCAGAATGTTTGTGTGCGTTTCTCCAGTGCAAGTCCAAACAACTGTCACTGTTCTGCCCTCAAACACAGCACCCCAGCCTGTGAGAGAAGTGTCCGTCATCACCACTTTTCTCATTAAAATGAGTCCTAACATGCACCCTGTCCTGAGATAAGATGGGACTCTCTAATAACGGAGAGCGTTCCTGCATTCTAAGAGATGATCAATCGGAGACTGAAGATGCGCTGCCGGCCCGAGCACATTGGCGCTGTCCAGTTCTGAAATTCCCTCATTCACAATAACCCCAGAGGAATCACAGCCACTGTTGAGGCCATCAAGCCCAACAGCCGGAGACACATCCTTAGAGTAACTGAACTCCCCCGTTGGAAAAAGGGAGATGCAGGTGCAAAATATTCCTATGCGCTCCCCCTAAAGGAGTTCAATCTGAGCCCTAGATAAATGATCTCTTGCGAAGGAATATGACAGATTAGTTGGTGCAATTTTACTGCATTTCTATTAGAGATATACCGTATGGAATTTCTGGACCGATAACGAGAACCGATAATGCACAGCCCATTGTGGCCGATACCGATAACTGACGTTTTTAGTTTTAATTTTCAATCCTTTAAGCTGGAACTGAGAGCTAATTAATTAAAAGATTCTCATTTGAGAAATATGTGTCATTTAAAAGCTTGGAATTTGGATTTGCTGCTATTTAAGGTTTGACAGATGAACCAGAAATGTGCCTATATTACAGATGTATGCCGATGTGAGTGACTAATCAATTGTACGGTGCCCATTTATGAGCGGTAATACTCGTGTATTTAACAAACAATAAACAACACAACACAAACCCTAATCTCTGTATACATGCAGCGTTGTGTGTGTGTGCTTATTGCATTCCTCATTCACAGACACTCGTTACAGCGCTCATCTGTGACAGTTCCTCTGTATAACTTATGAAATGTGAACACAACAATCATAACAACACACATATCGAATAATCATAACGCTACAAAAGTCTCAACTCGTACAAGCACATTCCCTCACAAACGAGTGTTTTAGCCGTCTCGAGTCACACTGTGAGAATTATTTCATACTGTACATGATTTTGCCACGTTTCTGTTTATTGTCTCGTGTAACAAACAGAATATGAGAAATAACATGTCCTTACAGCAGATGACTAAAACCAGCCCCAAAACAACATAAGGTGCAGAGACATTGAGATATTCCTCACAGAGCGACATGAGCTTGTCATTCACTCACACACAGAGACGTTGTGTGTGCATGCAGTGTCTGAGTTCCTGCCTGAAGGTAAGGAGCCGTAGGCAGTCTGAGAATCTCAGCCGTAAGCAAACAAACCGTAACAAATGATTGGCGAAAATATGGCACGATAATAACATTTAGATTTTCCCAGTTATCGGCCAATAATATATCGGCGGCCGATACATTGTGCATTCCATTTCTTTTACTGTGGAAGGCTTTGTTTGGAAAATGTTAATAAAGTATTATATTACTACATAAAAAAGTAATAAATTCATTTTGAAAGGTAAAGAAGTATATTTCAAGTAAATTTTCAATACTTTCAAAATCTGCGTATAATTGCAATTAACTACAAACATTATGCAATTAATCACAATAAACAAAAAATGTAATCGACTGACAGCACTATAAAAAAATACAATGAAAATGATATGACCCCTTTAAAAGAAGTTTTCCAATTTCTGGCTGTATTTGTCATCTTTAGCCTATCCCTGCAGAAGAGTGAGGGAATGGAGTGTATGTGGGATGTATGGTACCTTAAAGGAGGGAGAGATGAGCAGAGGAGCAATGTTCTGGATAGCACCATGGTTGAACAAAACCGTTTGATGTTCCGGAGTCTAAACAAACACAAACATTGGAAAAAGTAAATATGTAGAGGCCAGAAAGACTGTTAGAAGTCTGTCTTTTCTAATAAACCAATAAGGCATGAAAACACATTGTGATACAATAATGTTAACAAGGGTAAAGGTTATAACAATTCTGTGATCACTTACCCTCATTACATCTGTTTTAGACACACACACATGCACACACTAAGACCCTAATGATGAAATTCAGCTCACTTTGGCACCTTATTCCATAGCTTTATGTGCATTGAGCACCCTCTTGTGCGCAGTCTGTGTATGTGCGGTCTGGCTCTGTTTAACACACGTGGGATTATGCTTGTTTCCAAAAATACATTCTAACACTCTCTAGACAGCAAACCAGAATGATCTGACACATCTATGTTTCAGTGAATTGATCCCAGTGAAACCGTCGCCATAGAAACACCATTAACGATTTGCCACTATAGCTTGTTATGGCACTCTTTGACTAATATTTCAGGATCTATATATCATATTATGTTGAGTGTGGGCACGTTTTATTCAGAGTCGTCTGCTGTAAGTTGTGATATAATTATATTTAAAAAATGGCATAAGTTATAAACCAAGATAATTCAGTTTTCTGTTTCTCAAGCATGTGCATGTCACACACTAAAACTCACTATAGTTTGGTCTCTGAGTGAGACTAATATGCCCCTTATATTCTACTTATCAAGATCTTTCCAAAGATATATAATACATGGCTGTGTGATATTTTTGATCTTTTTACTGGTTCTAAATATGCTTGTTGCGATCGTAAATGTGCGAATTATGAAAGAGGAACAGTTCTATTTTATCAGCAAATTTAAAAGCAATATTTGAGAATTGGTCAGATCAGCTAAATTCATAGTAAAGATGAGAGTCTAAGCTTTCAAACGACACCTATTGTGTGCAGATCAACCAACTGGTTGTTGAGTAATACCATAATATATATATATTGTTTTGTGATCAGCACGCTCTCTCGGCCCAGTCCAAGCAGAGTTGTTTTACCTTGCAGCAGTGGGCGAATATTTGTGTGATGTATTCCTGTGTGCGCTGTGATCGACTCAGCAGTGACATGAGATGGGGGATCACAGAGGGGTCCTGATGCAAAAAAACACACTTCTGTTAATGCATGTGCATTTGTAATTTTGCGTCTACATTAATATATTAAGGTGCTGTGATAGTGACATATAGAAATACTCTAGGGCTTTAGTCTTACTGTGTAGAGCAGCTGCACTGGTGTGACTGGACTGATGAAAACAGTTCTTAAACAGCGCAGACACGCCTCAATAAAGATCAAATCAGAACACAAGAGACCTGACGAAACACACAAGACATTAGTGCATTTCTAACCAGAAATAAGCACAAGAGAGATGTGAGAGACTGATACAGTGAGTGATAGAGAGAGGGCACGAGATAGTCAGAACCTTGCAGAAGGGCTGGGATGATGTGACAGTCCACCAAGGACTTGATGTTGTTTTCAGTACCCATGGCCAGACTGCCCAAAACGACTGCACATTCAATCCTCAAGTCTAGACTGGATGAGCTCTGCTGGAGAAGGTACAGGAGTCTACACATACACACACGTGCACATATATAGGTCAACTATGATTAAAAAACATCAACTTGAAAGACAAAGAGAAAGTCAATTGTACATGTGGTAACAGAGGAGTGAAGTGGGCAGACCTACCTTGGCACGGCTCCCAGCACAATCAAGTTGGCTTTCTGCTTGTTGTTTCCAATGACGGCATTCTTCATGTCACTGTCAATACAAATCCAATCACTTATACTATAACTCACAGTACAATAGTGTTGGTGGTGCTATTGCTCAGTTGAGGCAACCTAAATAGATTTGGTACATCAACCCAAGCCAGGGCAAAAAGACCTGCATTTACACAGTTCATATTTGAACGAGCTTACAATTAAAAAGACTAATAATGACACTGCAAACAGCAACACCTTCCAGCAGAGATCTCGTGAGTCATTCAGGTATATACAGTAGCACATATGGACAGTATGTAGCTCTAATGCTGCCTTTATGTCCTCCTGCAAAGTTCCTACTTATGACTTTGGTAATTATAATTATAAAAGATTTTGCTCTGATGGACGTGTACAATTTTGTATTATTATCTCTTTTTCACTCCCCGCCAAAGACAGAACGTTTTAGTTTTTTAAACTGCTAATGCAACAAAATGAAGGGAAATGATATACATCAAGTGTGAAATTGATGCATTTTATCATTCTTGTGCTGCTGAATGATGGGAAATGTGGTTTGGTCACACAAGCATTTCACCTCCCTCATAAAACGGCCAAATGTAGTATTTTATGACCAGCTTTATTGCTATTCATCAACAGTTCACACAATGCACATAAACTGTACAGTAAATAACAATGTAAACATAATTATCACCCATATCAGCTTACAGCAATTATTTTATTAGCTTAAAAGGAATATTCCGGGTTCAACACAAGTTAAGCCCAATTGACAGAATTTGTGGCATAAATGACCACAAATATTATTTCAAATTGTCCCTATTTTTCTTTAAAAAAAAAAAAAAAAAGCAAATATCTTGGTTTCAGTGAGGCACATGGAATTGAATGGGGGGAATTTGTAAACGTTAATATACTCACTGTTTCAAAAGTATAGCCACAAGACATAAACAATATGTGTGTTAACATGATTTTAGTGTGATACATTTTTTTAAAAATTTAAAAAATTTGCGTTGAAAGGAGTCAGTTGAGGTGGTTTGGGCATCTGGTAAGGATGCCCCCTGGCCGCCTCCCTAGGGAGGTGTTTCAGGCACGTCCAGCTGGGAGGAGGCCTCGGGGAAGACCCAGGATTAGGTGGAGAGATTACATCTCCACACTGGCCTGGGAACGCCTCGGGGTCGCCCAGTCAGAGCTGGTTAATGTGGCTCGGGATAGGGAAGTTTGGGGCCCCCTGCTGGAGCAGCTGCCCCCGCGACCCGACTTCGGATAAGCGGTTGAAGATGGATGGATGGATGGATGGACATTTTTTTAAAGTTATATCCAATACCCTGGAGTGGTGGTGGCGTAGTGAACTAAAGCACATAACTGTTAATCAGAAGGTTGATGGTTTGATCCCCACAGTCACCACCATTGTGTCCTTGAGTAAGGCACTTAACTCCAGGTTGCTCCGGGGGGGATTGTCCCTGTAATAAGTGCTCTGTATAATACATTGGTACTCAGAAGGTTGCTGGTTTGATCCCCACAGTCACCACCATTGTGTCCTTGAGTAAGACACTTAACTCCAGGTTGCTCCAGGGGGATTGTCCCTGTAATAAGTGCACTATAAGACACTTTGGATAAAAGCATCTGCCAAATGCATTAATGTAAATGTACCCTATCCATATAATCTAATACCCTAAAACAGCAGTTCCCAAACTTTTAGAAGCATGCACCCCTTTCAAAGTACTGACAACTGTAAAGCACCCCATCACTTTATCTCAATTGCAAATTGGTTATTGGATGGGCCTGCATGTTTTCACACAGATCATTCTCTCTAGCCTTTGTCGATGTTTGGTTTTCAACAATGTCAGAGCAGAAAAGACTGCCTCACATATGTATGTGGTTGCAAAGGGCATCAATATTTGCAGCGCTCACTTTGACAGACTGGATACGCCACCATTACTGATGTACAGAAATCCACCCTCACAAAGTCACAACTGTGACTTCCTGCATGCTTTTATTTATTTATTTTTTAAGTATGCCATGTCTCCCATCAGATGATAACTCCAGTCATTGTTCTTGCTCTTGAAATAAGAGATGTGGGATTGTGACGGTGACATCCAAAGGATTGTGAATCCAGGTGAGAGAGGGTCCATAGGGGGATGCAAGTCCGCAGAAGAACTGAGCTGGTTGAGATGTTCAATTATGAGACCTCTGACACGATCTCTCAACACAGATTCTTGTGATTGCACACATTCTCATAGCAGAGGAAAGCCCTCTGTGGTGTTTGTACTTATCCAGTTGGAGCAGAAAAGAAGCTTTTTTATTAGTGCCTCAACTTTGTCCATTTTGAGGTATGTACAGTAGCGGGCTAATAAGATTAAGCTAATTTTCATTTGGCGCCTATTCTGAAAATATGAACAGCTATTTGACACAGAAGCACCAATAATCACGAGATGGAATGATTCATAATTTAAAGTAATCCTTACAATGTGAAATTTCATTTGTCAAAAAACAGACATTTTAAAAATAATATAGGATTTGTTAAATAAGTAAATAATATTAAGACGATAACAAATATTTTCTTGCGCAACCCCAGGGTGGGAACTGCTGTCCTAAAACGACAGTAAACTATTTTTGATTTAAACAACTTTACAGTTAAAAAAAAAACTACACAAGTTTTAACAGAATATTGTAAGTGGTTGTATAAAATTATTAGCTTCACATTTCAGCCTTAAAACCTGCCTTTCCATTGTAAGTGCTTCTCTTTTTGTTTAGAGGGATGAGTCAGAAATATGTTTTGTGGTAATCAACATTATGCCACTAATGCGGTCAATTGGGCTCAACTTATATTGAAACCGGAACATTCCTTTAAAACAAGTGTTAGGTAACTATTATGACATTGCGGTCCATCCTTATGCATTCATCTTGTATACTGTACCATCATTCCAACATGTCATGAAGGCGGCATTAAGAAAGAGCTCTAAAGGAGTCAGAGTCTTGGTTGCTGCAAGCTCTGATGGAAGGCCTATATTTATTCCCACACAAATATACTTTAATTCCATTTCATTTTTTTACATTAAAAATTTTATATGGCAAATATTGGCTCATTCAGACACATTCATTCCTATAACATTGGATAACATTATCTTTGACTTGGAGAAAAAGCCAATGATATATTGATGGAACAAAGCTTACGTTTAGTTGATTAGGCGTGTGCATAATTCAACTGTTTTGAGGTCTAATACAGACATATTTAAAATAATATATAATATTATAAAATAGTTGGAGCTGATATTTTATTGTAATAAAATCATACATCAATTGATGAAATAACATAGTGCAATCAATTTAAAATTATAAAATATACATTTTATTAGTTATTCCAAATAACAGTTTAGTGCCAAGTGTATCCAGAATTTTCCAGTTCGGCTTGAAATTTCCACGGGTGATGTATCAAAATGAAAAAGTCTGATTGTGGTAGTCAGGAAGTGTCAGGATAACAGAAACCAGAGCTGGGCTCAGAGTTAAAAATAAAGATGAACAGACCCGAGCCACAGCAACTTAAGACACACTAGCTCCGTCAGTAAACACACAAACTACATTACAGAACAACAACCACACAAACAAACTCTGAAAACAAACACTCATACACTCTTGAACTAAACAAACTAATGCAAACACTTCTAAGGACCAAAACACAACCTTCAATGGTGACAAGTTCACCTTTACAAATGACAAAGAGCACAGTGATCTGTAACAGACCAGATAACTCTCACTCATGCACGCACACACACACACACACACACACACACACACACACACACACACACACACACACGCGGTTGTGTACTCACATAACTCCCTGTAGCACGTTCTGTGGGTCAGGGTCGAAAAGCCGGTCAACATAGTGGCGACTCGTGGCTGTGACTTCCTGCATGGTGACAAATGACAACAAAGATGATTCAGCAAACTCATCCCTCCTGAGGCATCGAAATAGAGAGAGACCACAAATCTCCACAAATCCTCATTCTGGTCCCATAGTCTGCTCTCCTTGCTCACAGGTTCATAATACTCAATCAGCCTGTTTATCCTTATAGTCATCAGATATTGGTGGAAGTCTCTGGAAAGAGAGCAGAGAGCTGCAGCCACCTCACATGCTGGAGCGCCCTTGTGCAAGGCATCAATTTCAGGATGTGGAAATGGAGGAATGATGGTCAGATGTCACCAGAAAGTGTCTTTGCAATCAGTAGGCACTGCCATAAATGTTACTTCATATTTCAAAACATATTCGTCCATTGATTGAAACATAAAATAAATAAACACACCAAAAAAAAAAGAAATCTCACTTTTTATAAGCTGCAGTATGGAAACTATCTGCGATTACCCACAATACAGAGTTCTGTGGTGACTTCTATTTCAGAAAGTACTGAACATAAATGGCAGAAATTGGATTCTAACCCATTGTGAAGAAAAGTATAGGATACATAATTAATTAAGATCAAAATGATTTGGCTTTTGCTGAAAAACATCTCTAGTGAAAACACTACTAGACACTAGTCTCTAACAGGTACAGTCATAAAATCTACTTTTATCAATCTTGTGTCAGGGATGGCAGATTCTCACAATGACGCTGGAGAGATACTGATGAGAGATACAAGCTTACTGAGAACTGCTACAATCAAACAGATTTAAACAGACACAATGGTCCTCTTTATAACTTATTCTCTGGGACTTAAAATATGCATTGTGCAATTTCGCACCAAATGGAATTGAAAAATGATGACAGGTTTCCAAAACACTCCCCACAAGTTCAGACAAACAGGTAATCCCGCTCCGACTCGTGTCATCGGTTGAGTCAGGAGTTCAGATCACAGTGTTTTAATAGGTTTACACCCTTTAGAATTCAACCTATGGATGACTTGTTTACAGTCGTCTCTGCACATTTAACTGAAAAAATCCAGCCTCTTGTAATAGTCCAAAACACATACTTTATGACTTTTCCTTATAAGAATTGATTATAAACCATCTTTCATGCTGATAGGTCTTCCATGGAAAACTAATGGAGTAAATGCACTGAATTTGCACAATCTGCTTCGTACTCACTGTAGCGGTTCATCTCTCAGTTGTTTATTTGGGCGCTTTATTGTATTGTTCAACAATGTGTACTTGCAGGGGACAAATTAAGCTCAAATAGACACAATGTTATTATACTTGATAATATCCCCTTTCTGAAATGTGCATATTATGCTTGTACAAAGGTTATCCTGTAAAATTATCTTTTATCAAGGCTGTTCTTAGGTGAGAGGAACATATTTAAAAAATACATATATTTTGAAATGTATCTTATTATTTTAAACTCTGGGACTCCACACAGAAAGAAAAAACAATCTCAGCAGAACATAACATGAGGGTTTAAGGTTTGAAAGGTGTCCCTTACAAATAATAATAATAATAATAATAATAATAAATGAAGTAATACCACGGTACAAGAATACGGTAATCATTAAGTACCAAGCAGTACATAAAAGTAGCATTGTATTGCGATCCTTCACGGTAACACCACACTAATGTTTGATCAACATGTGCCAAAACACACAGGACAGAGATACAGGGCTGTCAAAAGGGGGGCGTTCCCACCACAGTAGCCCATCAGATCATCATTTGACCACCTTATTAGAGAATATCAACCAGATTTGAGTTTGTTTTTGGCGCCTGAGCTCTAAATATAGTCAGAAAACTAAATATAACTTTGATTTGACAGCTCGGAGCACCACCGGCTCTGCTGTTAGCAACATAAACACAAATCCAGTCATGAAAACACACGCCGTTTAACGTTAAATCGATCTCTAAAATATATCTAAAAATGTTAGTGTGTATCTAAGTGATTCTGAAGTGAAAATGTGAGTGTTTTAATGGATATAATGAGAGAGACTCACGGATAACACGCTGATGCGTAAAGGGGCCTCCAACAGGCACGCCATCATTTACACAGCGGAAGATTCACAGCGGCACTTTCTACACAAAACACCTTAAGCGGTGTGAGATTCACAGCAGCATTTTCCACACAAACTTGATCGAGCAGAAAACCAGAATAGCACTTTCCACTGCCAAATGGAGCAAAGTAAATTCCATAGTTTAGCGTCCTGGAATAACAATTTCTAAAAAGAAAAGGAATATTAAGAACACTCAACGTGGTATTGAACATAGGAAATGGTGAACATTACAAAGCTTCCGTAAATTATATCGAATACATTTAGCTGAAGGGAAATATTATGAAGAGGTTGCGGTAAAGTACGTTGTTATATGAATAAGCTAAAAATTATGTATGCCAAATTCTCTGTTTATACATTACATCTCTTTTGTATGTATTTTTATTCAGATTTATTATTTATTTTTTTTTGTTTACTGTTTTTTAGCAGTGTTTGTCATAATACTATGCACCGATTAACGATATTATAACCAGGCTTTATTGTTATTTCATGAAATTATAAGTAAGTATAAATTATGGAAAGTGTGGGTAGAGAATAATAATTTTATATTAAGAACACCGGTCACATGACCGGTCAGCGCATGTGCAGAATAGCATGTGAGTACTGTGAGGCTGTGTACTGAAAGATCAATGTTCCTCAAGCGAAGCTATTAGAAAATGTAAACTCTCCTATGCGCCGGGTAACGTGTTTTATCTTCTTTGAGTGTAATGTTGTGATTTGAACTAGATCTACAAAGATGAAGGTTGCAGTGGAAGGGTGCTGTCATGGCGAGCTGGATAAGATCTATGAGAGTATCAGTTATCTGGAGAATAAAGAAGGTGTGAAGGTGGACATGCTACTCTGCTGTGGAGACTTCCAGGCCGTAAGAAATGAGGGAGACTTGAAATGCATGGCGGTGCCGGCCAAATACAGACAGATGCAAACTTTCTACAAGTGAGTTAGCAGCTGCTACCGTTCTCTTGATAGATAGAGAGATAGACATACAGTATATACAGATATTGTACATATATGGATTCTTTGACATTACAATAAACTGCATTTTCTTCATTGTATAAATTATTTAATTTATAAATAATTTATCAACCACAGTTTCTCATGTCAATGGGTTTTCCAAGGTACTACTCTGGTGAAAAGAAGGCCCCTGTTCTGACCATTTTCATTGGTGGAAACCATGAGGCATCAAACCATCTGCAGGAGCTTCCGTATGGAGGCTGGGTGGCCCCCAACATCTATTACTTGGGTGAGATCTTTGCCCTATACTCATATCAGTCAATAAACTGGCATTAAGGTGTTGTTCCATCAGCACTTTGCAGTTGTCAGTGGACATATCGTTCCTCATTCCTCAGGTTATGCGGGTGTTGTGCGCTTTAGAGGTGTACGGATTGGCGGTCTTTCTGGAATCTTTAAATCCCATGATTACAAGAAAGGTGAGATTTAACAACTCCAAATATGCATTTCACCTCCCTCATAAAACAGCTAAATGTAGTATTTTATGACCAGCTTTATTGCTATTCATCAACAGTTCACACAATGCACATAAACTGTACAGTAAATAACAATGTAAACATAATTATCAGCCATATCTGCAATTCTTTTATTAGTTTAATGGAGTGTTCTGGGTTCAACACAAGTTAGGCTCAATCGACAGCATTTGTGGCATAATGTTGATTACCACTAAAAACTATTTTGACTCATCCCTCCTTTTCTTGCAAATATCTAGATTACAGCGAGGCATTTGCAGTAGAAGTGAATGGGGCCAATTCTTTAAAGCTAAAATACTCACTATTTCAAAAGTATAGCAGGACATAAACATTATGTGTGTTAACACGATTTTAGTGTGATTAAATCACTTACTGACCTTTTCTGTGGAACGTTATATACAATTGTACAACTTCGTTGTCATGACAACCATAAAATAAGACTATTTTAAACAACTCTACAGCTCAAATAATACAGTTTTAATGGAATGAATGTACGTGGGTTCTTTTATAAAATTATAAGCTTCACATTTTGCCTGTAAACCCTCCAAACATCGGCCCCATTCAGTTCCATTGTAAGTGTCTCACTGTAACCTCCATTTTTATAAAAAAAATTTAAGTAGGGTAGGTCAAAATTACATTTTGCGGTAATCAATATTATGCCATCAGAGCTTAACTTGTATTGAAACTGGAATATTCACTGAATAACAAAGTCTTCATGCACTTTCAGGACACTTTGAGTTCCCACCATACAATCAAGAAACCTTGCGCAGCGTGTACCACATAAGGAACATTGATATCTTCAAGCTTAAACAGGTAAGTCTCAATCTACACTGATGAGCCAAAACATTATGATCACCTGCCTAATATGCTGTTGGTGCTCTGCGTGACACCAAAACAGCACCGACCTGCCGAGGCATGGGCTCTATAAGACCCCTGAAGGTGTCCTGTGGTATCAGGCACCAAGACATTAGCCGCAGATCCTTCAAGTCCTGTGAGTTGTGAGGTGGAGCTGCTGTGGATTGTTGGTCCAGCACATCCCACAGATGCTCAGTTGGATTGAGATCTGGGTAATTTGGAGGCCAGGGCAACACCTTGAACTCTTCATCATGTTCCTCAAACCATTCCAGAACAATGTGTGCAGTGTGGCAGGACACATTATCCTGCGTAAGGAGGCCACTGCCATCAGAGAATACCATTCCCATGATGCACCTGGTCTGCGGTGATGTTTATGTAGCTGGGCACGTGTCAAATTGGCGTCCGCATTAATGGCCAGACCCAGGGTTTCCCAGCAGAACATTGCCCAGAGCATCACACTCCCTACACCGCTTGTTGTCTTCCCAGTGTGCATCCTGGTGCCATCACTTCCCCAGGTGTACGGCACACATACACGACCGTCCATATGATGTCAAAGAAAATGGGAGTCATCGAACCAGGCGACCTTCTTCCACTGCTCCAAGGTCCAGTTCCCATTGTAGGTACTTTCGAGAGTGGACATGGGTCATCATGGGGCACTCTGACCGGTCTACGACTACGCAGCCCCATATGCAGCAGGGTGCAATGCACTGTTCAAATTTTGTACACCTTTTGTCGGTTTGGTCCAGGTGGGATAGCCTTCCTTGCCGTATGGAGTGGTGGTGGTGGTGTAGTGGTCTAAGCACATAACTGGTAATCTGGTAATCAGAAGGACGCTGGTTCGAGCCCCGCAGCCACCACCATTGTGTCCTTGAGTAAGACACTTAACTCCAGGTTGCTCCGGGGGGATTGTCCCTGTAATAAGTGCACTGTATAATACATTGGTACTCAGAAGGTTGCTGGTTTGATCCCCACAGTCACCACCATTGTGTCCTTGAGTAAGACACTTAACTCCAGGTTGCTCCGGGGGGATTGTCCCTGTAATAAGTGCTCTGTAAGTCACTTTGGATAAAAGCATCTGCCAAATGCATAAATGTAAATGTATCCACGAGCCTTGGGCACCCAACAACCTGTCGCCGGTATGTGGTTTGTCCCTCCTCGGATCAGTCATCTAGCCATTACAAATGTCAAAGTTGCTCCGGTCTTTCCTCCTGCCCATTTCTCCTGCATTCAACACGTTGACTAAGATAGTTGATTGTTCACTTACCATCTAGTCTACCCAGACCTTGAAATGTGGCCTTGTTAGGAGATGATCAACATTATTTGCTTCACCTATGGTCATAATGTTTTAGCTCATCAGTGTACATAAACATTCACTAAATACTATGGATGCACAGATGGAGAACATTTTACAAATAAGGATGTCATTTTTATTTTGCCACATATATACTGTTTTTTTTCTTGTTGATTAAACATTTTTCACACTAAATCTTAAAGGTCACATTATACATGCTTTAAGGGAAATCAGGCATCAAAACATTATTTAGAGTAAACAGATTTTAGTTTAATACTACGGAAATGTTCTGCTTCCTCACCAAACAAATGCTTATAATTAAAAAAACAATGCTAATATTTGTAGATACCAATATGGTCATGGCTATATTGTATATACCTGCAAAATCTTTTCATCATTTGTCATGCACTTTCAGATTTAGGATTAAAACAAGCCATTTATATTATACCCAGTTATAGCAGGAAGTTTGTTTTCTTCTGTGCCATGTATTGTAATATATAACACGGCATCTCCAGATCAAGATGCCCATAGACATTTTCATGACGCATGATTGGCCGAGAGGTATATATCACTACGGCAACACAAATCAGCTTTTGAACAAGAAGAAGTTCCTCAGACAGGAGGTGGAGAGCGGGACCTTGGGCAGCCCGGCTGCTGCAGAGCTCCTAGAGCACCTGCAGCCCAGTTACTGGTTCTCGGCTCACCTGCACGTGAAGTTTGCTGCAATAATGCAACACCAGGTGGGCCTGATATATATATAAAAACAGGTGTCAATATCAAAGTTTATGATGTATTAATAATAAGTAAATAACCTCACTATTTTTCACAACAGGCTAAGAATAATGCCGCCCCAAAGATCACCAAGTTTCTTTCACTTGACAAGTGTCTTCCACACAGAGACTTCCTTCAGGTAATGATCCTGCTATTTATATCCTAATAAAACATTGCATATTTGAAGATCCTCCAATGTAGTGTTTGTTTTTGAGTGAAAAAGCATTTCAATATGACAGATCGTGGAGATACCCGACAGACCAGGCTCCTCCGAGCAACTTGAGTATGACCCAGAGTGGCTGGCCATCTTGAAAGCAACAGACAGCCTCCAGAAACCATCCTGCAAATTCTGGCACCCCCCGCAGAACAATGGTCTACATACCCGGTATGTATAATGCTAAAAAGGCCACATTTGCATGCACATCATTTTCAGATGAAGAAAATCTGTGTTTGTGTTGCATTTAATTGGTTCTGTTTCTATTCTCTTCCCATTTATTTCAACTCATTTGTAGTCATTCTTTACAGCTGTCATTCATGTCCTTGACAACAGCACACACAAGCACAATTGATAGTAAAATCTAGGTCATGAAACTTGCATTATTGATTGTTTGTTCAATAGTTTGACGTTTCACAGTTGCCTTTGTTCTGTAAATCTAACAATTACTAACATGCATACCTGTAGATTTATATGTATTCTGTTACTGTGGATATTTCGAATAAGGTGTTTACATGACATAGTATTCCAATGAATATGCCAGCTGTCTTATTCACATTTCTACAAACTGGAACATTGGCTTAAATGGAGTTAACGTGTTGACATGACACATACATAATCAGAACGGTGTTGCGTTCAGGTCTTGTCAGAATGAATGTTATTGTGAGATGGCAACTCTGGGATTTCCCCACATTGATTTATTTTATGTATTATTTGCTGCCTTATCAATAATAGAACAAAGCAAGAGTAGAAAAGAGATGTGCAGGAGAGGTTAGACACACTAGTAGGCTTATTTGAATACCTCACAACAAACATTTAACTCCATATGAATAAATCAAAATAACATTAAATAATAAAGAAAAGTAAATAAGCAAAAAAATTATATCTCAGACCTCTGAAGTTATTCGTTTCTATGGCAACACTCAAAACGCCAAAGCGGTTTTGTTATTGGTGTATGTTAAACGGGTATACGGGATGTCTCCGCTACCTTTAATGGTTCGTCATGACAGTCCGGTCAGAGCTTTCGTAGAATTACGAGTTCTATGAAGAAAGTCAGAAAGCACGGCAGTTCTGTCATGACGTGAATGCACCATATGCCCGAATTCCAGTATTAATTGGCATTTTTATGTTCATGCGGTGAGTGACTTGCATACCATTGAATATGCATGCAGTGCCAGAAATGAACTTTTCCATATGGGGCAATAATTGCCCCCTGGATTCGATTTTTGGGGGCGTAATATGTTTGAGAATGTTTTATTTAACATTTAAATTACTGTCATTCTTTTATTCAGATACTTCAGTTTAATTCCCTTAATTTCTGACCCTATATGCATGTTACAAGTCTTTACAATTATTATTTTGTTTTTAAGGTGGGACTTCAGTGCCTCAGAGGAAGCTATGATGGAGGTTGTGAGCGATTTTAGTGGTGACCTCTCCATCCCTGAGAACTTCAGCCTGACAATTCCTGCCTATGACCCCGGCCACCCTCAGCACAATGCCCACCCTGCCTACTCCACCAACCCCCAAACCACAGAGATGTGCGCTACTCTCGGCCTGACAGACATCTACATCCTGAGTGGGCAGAGTGACCGGGAGGGGGGTACCACCGGTGCGACTGAAGAGGAGGATGAGGACAACCGGAGCACGGGTAGTGTAGATGAACCCAGTGAATACCCCACTGACACCTCCGTCCTTTCCAACTCCTACAACCCTGATGAAATCACCATCGAGGATGAATGGGAGGAAGAGGAGGAGGGGTTAGGATGTGCAGAGGAGAAATGGACTGATGCAGTAGTTCCAGAAGGGCAGGTGGGGGGTAAGGACAGCGATAGAGACAGCAGCCCTTTGCGAGCGACGGCCAGCAGACTGAGCTTACCACCCCCGTGCGCTGCTCCAGAGCCTGCACTGCGCTCCCCGTTGTCTCTCACTCTTCCCCTGCCCTCTAACTCCGCATCCCTCTCTCAGGGCAGCTCAGAGGAGGAGAGGGACTTTACACCAGCCAGGATCCCCAAACGCACCAGCGGGGAGACAGCCGGGCCAGTGATTCACTCAGGCGGCACACCTCGAATCAAACGAAGAAACCAGAGTATCTACACGGCAGTAGATGATGAAGAGAGTGAGGGGTAGATCAATGAATGCTTTCATTTTTTAAATCATTAAATTAAACATTACATTTGCCACGTAGTTTAGGGATTTAAAGCGATAGTCATTTTCTCACCCTCATGATGTTCCAGACCTCTACAACTAATTCCATGGGACACAAAAGATGTTAGGAAGAATATTAGGGACTGACAGCCTCCGCCATCATTGCATCTTTTCTTTCATCCATTGAAAGAGAACAACAGGAAGTCATATGTGTTTGAATGTAATGCAAGAATCAGTGATTTCTTTTAATCTTTTATTTGTCATTCATTTGTATTTTGCTTTGTGACAAGTTTTAATGATGTTGTTTATTTTTAGCCAAATATATTATGTCACCAGTTGTTTTCTGGATTCTTTTATTTTGTCGTGATTAACCCAGCTTTACCATTCTGTTTTAAATGCATAAATTATTTGATTTTTTTTTATGTTGAATTAGATACTCCTATCCGAGTACAGGGATCCTACTCCTTTTGACTTTTACTCGTTTGTAAACTGCATTCACATAGCAGGGGCTGCAAGACACCTTTCTCAAATTCCTTTATTGGGATAGTTCACCCAAAAATGACATCTCTCCTCATTTACTCGCCCTCATGCCATCCCATGTGTATGACTGTCTAATGCAGAACACAAACTAAGATTTTTAGTGAATAGTGACCAGAAATGTGAAGCTCCAGAAATCACATAAAGGCAGCATAAACAGTCCATCAGACTCCATGTGGTGTGGATGAGAAACAGATCAACCTTGAAGTCCTTTATTATTATCTATTTTACATTAATAGTAAAGGACTTGATCTGTTTCTCATCCACAACTATCATAGAACTTCTGAAGATATCAATTTTACCACTGTAGTCATATGGAATATTTGTATGCTGCCTTTGTGATTTTAGGAGCTTCAATTACTTTTTATATGTATAGGGCATTTCACAACACATCATTTCCAAGCAGTTGTACAGAAATGTTTACGATAACAGAAAATGAAGCTGTAATGTCTGTGATGCCTTTGTCATCATTGTGCGGTTTGATGAAAACATGATTGTAGATTATGCCACATATCTATATCCACACACTAATGAGCCAAAACATTATGACCACCTGCCTAATATGCTGCTAAAACGGCGCCGACATGCCGAGGCATGGACTCTCAGCAGTGGCCAAAAGTTTTGGCAGTGACATAAATTTTGTGTTTTGCAAAGTTTGCTGCTTCAATATTTGTAGATTATTTTCTCACATGTTTCTGTGGTATACTGGAAAACAATTATTACTCTTATTAGTGCTCAGAGTTGATCACAGATTGTGGGCTTCTGCTTGTCCACTCGCCTTTTGAGGATTGACCACAGGTTCTCTATGGGATTAAGATCCGGAGAGTTGTCTGGCCACGGCTCCAAAATTTCAATGTAATGATCTCCGAGCCACTTCATTATCACTCTTGCCATGTGACATGCTGCTCCCTCATGCTGGAAAATGCACGGATCATCTCCAAATTGCTCCTGGATGGTTGGGAGAAGTTGCTCTTGCAGGACGTTTTGATACCATTCTGTATTCATGGCAGTGTTTTTGTGCAGGATTGTGAGCGAGCCCACTCCCTGTGATGAAGAGCAACCCCACACATGGATGGTCTCAGGATGCTTCACTGTTGGCACAGGGCTCATGGTAGTGTACACCTTTTCTTTTCCGGACGATCGATTTTCCAGATGTCCCAAACAGATGGAAGGGGAAATAACTTTGCACCAGTCTTCTGCTGTCCAATCCTTGTACTTCCTGCAGAATTTCAGTCAGTCCTTGATGTTATTCTTGGAGAGAAGTGGCTTCTTTGCTGCCCTTCTTGACACCAGGCCATTGCCCAAAAGTCTTCGCCTCACTGTGTGTGCAGATGCCCTCACACCAACCTGCTGCCAATCTTGAGCTCTGCACTGGTGGTGACAGGATTCTGTATCTGACTCCTCAGGAGGAGATGGTCCTGGCACCTGCTGGTCACTCTAGGACGTCCTGAAGCCTTCTTCACTGCAGTTGAACCTCTCTCCTTGAAGTTCTTGATGATCCGGTAAATGGTTCTTTCAGGTGCAATATTCCTTGCAGCAATTTCCTTGCATGTGCGGCCATTTTGAAGCAAAGCGATGATGGCTGCACGTATTCTGTAGAGGTAACCATTGCGAACAAGAACACAATGATTGGAAGCACTTCTTCCCTCCTTTCATAGCATCAGTCTGCTCTTATAATCCAATCAGAATGATGGAGTGATGTCACCTGACTAGTGCTCGCTCACACTTTCACAGGTGCTGCTGATATGATTAGTGAAATGATGTTAGCTGGTCATTTTGTGCCAGGGCCAAAAAAACCTGAAATTTTGGTTTTTGTGATAAAGTTAATATTTTTGGCCATTGACGCTTTTTGCAATTATTTAAAATGCATTTGATCACTCTGCACAGTAATCTAGAAACGATGTGAATCAACACCACAACAACTGAAGCAGAAAACTTTGCAAAACACAACATTTATGTCACTGCCAAAACTTTTGGCCATGTCTGTTCAAGGCCCCTGAAGGTGTCCTGTGATATCTGGCATTGCAGTGTGAAAGGGTGAAGTATTCTACTGTCATCAGGGAACATCATTGCAGACCAGGTACACCCCTTCATGGCAATGATGTTCCCTGATGGCAGTGGCCTCCTTCAGTAGAATAATTCACCCGTTTAGGTAGGTGGCTAGAGTCAAATTGCCATCCACATGAATGGTTGGACCCAGGGTATCCCAGCAGAACATTGCCCAGAGATCACACTTCCACACACACACATTTTCAACACATCAGGTATGGTATTAGGGTGAGTAAATGATGGTATAATTTTAATTAGTGAATCTCTTTGAAAGTACTCTAATTATTACAGACAAGATACAAGACCACAGGTTTAGATCAAGGCTATTTTCATTCGTAGCAGAACAGCACAGCTTTATTTAACATTTCAATTCACAGAGGTGTTAACAGGAGATCAGATCTGTTCCACAAAAACGGTGGACCTGAAGACACATGACAAATGATATGTAGCTGTGTGACACCTTATGATACCCAATTCATTCCCTATACAACCATATAAATGTATTGGTAACCCATAATTGCGGACTAATATCAATTTGAAATAAAACTCATTTTTATACACATCAACAAACAGCATCCTTAAAACAAAACATCGTTAATGACTCCTCTTTAAGACACTCAGTTAGTTTATTCTTACAGGTTATTGCCAGAACACTTCCACCCAACATCTCGAAAACGCTACTTCTTAGGTGTGGACTCACCCCGAACAAGCCCAAACACGGAAAACACTGAGTAGGCACTTTTTCGGGGCTTTGCCACTTGTGGGAAAGTGGGCAAGATTTCCCTTGACACTATGTGCCATTCCAACCTATCGTATGCATCAGATGGGCAATCATTCACGTTCTAAGATAATGATTTGTGGGAGCTTGAATATTTATGTTGCTTTTGAATATACAAACTAAGACAATGGCCTGGTATTGCATCCAGACAATTCAATGTGTGATATTCTGCGATTACCCATCTTATGCATCAGAACCATCTCGCTGGCGCCAAAACGTTATCAATGATTGGTTGATCGTTTCTCAAACAGTAGTTTACACAAAGTGGCAATATCATAGAGAAGGCATCGTAGAGCTTGCTGTTGTTTTGTGAACACTGAAAATCAATGTGGTCAGGAAGACAACATTAATCTCCAATACTTTTTGGGTCTAGGAAGAATGACAAGCTATAAAGGGAGACTGATTAAAACACAGAGGCTAAAAACAATCTCAGAATGAACAAATAATGTCTTCAGCGTTCCTTCCATAGTTTCGAATTTAGTGCTGTGGCCTTCACAAGCGCTCACAGTTGAAGGGTTATAAGGATACGTGCATGATTCGTTTAGGGTTAAGGTGCTTACTTTCCTCCAGTGTTACAGAGTATGGTGTAGATTTCGCTTGAAGACTTCTGGGCTGTTCTGGTTGTTTTAAGGGACATTGTGGGCCATATCGTAACAATATATATTTCTCCTGATTATTTAATTTCTTCATTGTTCCATATGTCTCTTTCTCCATCCTTTATCTTTTTTAGTGACACCCTGGTTCTTGCATAATCAAAATTAACACTGACTGAAATGATTCTTGACTTACAACTAATGAACAATCCACATTTACTGCCAGATTTGACAGAGTACATCGCCAGTTCGCTTTCGGCCCCGTCCATCAAACCATCAGAAGTCTTCCTGGAAAAATCTCTTCATGGCATCTCGGAGGAATTTTCCTCACCTCCTTCTCTTTCCATATCCGTCTTGGGAGGTGAAAGGGTAAAGGGTGGGATTTTTGGAAGGAGAAGGTGTCGGTGGTCTCCCGTAATGGGGTGTTGACGGGCCTTTAGTTCCCACAGCAGCTTCGTGTGGATTGTGCATCTGGGTCCTGCAGGTTTACTCCCCGGTGTCGAGCAGCATGCGTGGGGTTTTGGGTGTCTGTTTTTGGCATCTTTTTTGCTATTGATAGATAAAGATGATAAAAGATTTGAATAAATAAATCTACAAGGAAAGCATCAATTTTAGTAACATCGCATTAAGCAACATACAAAAGCAAAACAAATGTCCTTTACTCACCCTCATGCAATATCAGTTGTATGACTTACTTCTGCTGAACACAAAGAAAGATTTTAGAAGAATATCTCAGCTCTCTAGGTCCATACGATGCAAGTGAATGGTGACCAGAACTTTGAAGGTTCACAGAGCATATAAAAGCAGCATAAAAGTAATCCATTTCACTCTAGTGATTAAATCCATATCTTCAGACAGATCAATATTTAACTCTTTCGCATTCTTCTTTTGTTTTTGACTATTCTTTCTGCATATCGCCACCTACAGGGCAGGGTGGAGAATTATAGAAAAAAGGACTTAAATATTGACCTGCTTCTCACCCACACCCATCATATCACTTCTGAAAATATATATTCAACCACTAGAGTCTTCTGTATATCTTTTATGCTGCGTTTATGTCCTTATTGAACCTTCAAAGTTCTGGTCACCATTCGCTTGCATTGTATGGACCTAAACAGCTGAAATACTCTTCTAAAAATCTTTGTTCTGCAGACGAAAGGAAGTCATACACATCTGGGATGGCATGAGGGTGAGTAAATGATGAGAGAATTGTCATTTTTGGGTGTACTGTCCCTTTAATTCTTACCAATGGCCAGAAACAACTCATTTACATTCATTGCAGTCTTGGCAGAGGTTTCCATGAAAAGCAAGCCTGTGTCTTCTGCATATGTTTGGGCTTCCTGTACAGACAAACAAGGGGTCTTGAGATACTGCACGTAACTATTAGGCCTGCCAAAGTTAACATGTTTGATATTTAATTCATGTTGGAATTTAATTATTCTCAAAACTTAACAAATATGAAATATAATTTATGATTAAAACACCATTGATGGTACTAATAGTAGTAAGAATGCCATATGTAGGCAAATTTGAAGCAAATTCAAATTTTGGATAATTTTCTATTATTTAAATCTATGTATTGATGGCCCCAGTAATTATAAAACTCGCTTTTGATACTGAAACCACAAAGAGCTACAGGTTACATGTCCAGTTTTCTATATCATTCAGAACTAAAGGTGATTGAGGATGCGTGAAGAAAGGAAGAGAGATGACCTCATACTCCACCAGTCTCTTGTCAGCGAGGTCGGCCTTGTTCCCTGCTAGGGCAATGACAATGTTGGGACTGGCCTGCCTCTGCAGTTCTTTCACCCAAGCTTTTGCTCGCTCAAACGTTTCCTGTAAACAGAGTGAGACTTGCAATGATGAAGGTACAGCCAGTGTGTGTGTGTTCTATTTACAGGTTCATTTCCTGAACACAAATAAAGCCTCATCTTCTAAAATAACTTTAATAAGTGGCCAATTTGTTGTAGCCAAAGGCTAAGAAACTAATAGCTGTGCGTTCTACCAAAAAGGAACATTTCTTAAGCCGAAAACATTTGTACCGTGAGTGTTCTACGGTTAACTTACAGGCTTGGTGATGTCAAACACCACAATGGCCGCCTGGGCTCCACGGTAGTACATGGGAGCCAAGCTGTGGTAGCGCTCCTGTCCCGCTGTGTCCCAAATCTCAAACTTCACTGTAGTGTCGTCCAGACAAACAGACTGTGCTAGGAATGCAGCTGATGTTGGCCAACACACAGAGAACAACAAGTTACGCCAGAGACTCCAGGAACTAAACAGACATGTTTTGTGTTATCTGTTCTTTGAATAGAATAACATTAGCATATTATTCTACTGCTTATACGACACATGAACGTGGACTGACGTGTTAAGTGCAGATTATTCGTTTGATGCACAAACACAAGTTTCAGGTCACATCAGTTGAAATCGGCCACATTGCTTGGCAACCGTAAACAGTCAACAGTTATGCTAATGAGCTATATTCCTTGGGAGGAAAATGGTTTATTACGATGATTATTGTTAATAAATATTTTTTTATCAAACGCAGTTGTCTTTGATCATTTTGTTGTATTTTGCTCTGTTATAAAAGCATTAAGTCAATCAAGCCAGTTTGTTACAGTGACTTTAGCTCCGCTTTGTGCCTTGCCTTACAATACTCCTGAACCATGCTAACATCACTGTACGCATGTCCTCAAATGGCTTATCGCTTCAACAAGATCTCCAGTTTGAAGTCTAATAGTGCTGCATTTTCTCCAATTGTACTCTATCGGTCTGTATCTGGCTTTATTGGAGCCAAAGTCTATAACAATGTTGGTGTAGATTATACTTTGTGATTGTGACATCAAACTCACAAGTGATGACATATTTACATTTACATTAATGCATTTGGCAGATGCTTTTATCCAAAGTGACTTACAGTGCACTTATTACAGGGACAATCCCCCCGGAGCAACCTGGAGTTAAGTGTCTTACTCAAGGACACAATGGTGGTGACTGTGGGGATCAAACCAGCAACCTTCTGAGTACCAATGTATTATACAGAGCACTTATTACAGGGACAATCCCCCCGGAGCAACCTGGAGTTAAGTGTCTTACTCAAGGACACAATGGTGGTGACTGTGGGGATCAAACCAGTGACCTTCTGAGTACCAGTTATGTGCTTTAGCCCACTACGCCACCACCACTCCACATATGGGACCTCTATTATATGATGAAATAAAACATGATCTCTGCACACAGCGAATGAGCATGTTTATATGCACGTCACTGATAACTCTCAAAAATCTGCCCAATAAAATAAAGACAGTTTGAAGGGTTTACATACAAATCAATAAACAAACAATGCAAGAAAACACATTTACATGAGACTTTGAAATTACAGGGTTTTTCTCTGTGCTAAATGTCAAAACTGTTGCTAAGGCCCTATAAAACATGTTTTATTTTTTTTATCCATTTATGTAATTAAATCATAGCCCTTATAATCACATATAGTGATTTTAATTGTAATTTTTACCTCGCATATAAAAAATTAAGCGTTTACAGGTAATTCCATTTTTATGACTGGATTCTGCCATTTCTTCCGTGTTTTGCGCATCGCTGAAATCGTAAGGCCCTATGTTACAGAGTCAGATGTACACATCAAATTAGCAGAAATAATGGTGATTAAGGCAAAGCCAAATTGGGAGTATGAGGCAAATATCAAGATATGCCAATGGGGTTTTGCTTAAAGTTCCTGTAGAGCTACTGGTTTAGCATGGTTCTAACAAAGGTGAGATCATGCGTTCAATTCCCTGGGAAAATATCAATATCTTGAAGGCACTGTAAATATAATAAACCCCAATAATTTGACCTCCCTGATAAGTAAAACTGTGACATTTACATGACCTTACATGTTGACTTTTTAAGGCTTATTAAGCATAATTCATGAAAGACTGTGCATGTAAACACATTCCTTGTCTATTTCAAATCCATCTGTAAGAGCTCCCAATATAATATAACATGGAGACAACTTGAATCCAGAGATTGTAAAATGCTGTTTACATTTCTTATTCCAAGCACTCAATGCAGATTAATGCAGTCCTTGTAAATATAGCGTGAGTTAAAATCATTTCAACTAATCTGCTGAGCAAACTTTGCCTACAGAAGCACATTCTGGATGAATGATAGATGAATACAATGTAAATGCTCACCTCCAATTGTGGTCTCCTGAAACTCATCAAACTGGCCTTTAACAAAGCGAAGTACCAGGCTGGACTTGCCGACGGCCATGTCTCCCAGCAGCACAAGTTTGAACTGGCAGATCTTGGTCTGCGGTAAGCTCCCATTGGCCCTGCCGGTCCCGCGTGTGCTCATGATGGAGGAAGGGTGGGCGTCCTCCCTGGTAGCCTATGAACAGCAACTTAAGAGGTGGACTGAGGACTCACTTATTCCAAGAACTGGACAGATTTGTGCTCTGAACACAGCCACAGTCAGCCTCTGTGATGCTAAAAAAACACAACAGTAAAATCATTATTCGAACAGAGCGGAAGAGGAAGTGACCGAGACTTAAATAGCAAAACAGTAGAGTGTTAAAACTCTCGTTTACAGAAAACGAGAGCTTTTTTTTGTCATTTCAAGGAATTCTTCTCTGACATAAATGATGCATAATTCTGGGAGCAACACTGGTGCACTTCATAGAACAGTTGAATCAGTCTTGTGAATTAATCTTTCATTTGTGGACTGGTTCAAAAGAATGATGAATTCACGAATCTGACTGATCCACTGGTGTGGTGGTGGTGTAGTGGGCTAAAGCACTAAACTGGTACTCAGAAGGTTGCTGGTTTGATCCCCACAGTCACCACCATTGTGTCCTTGAGTAAGACACTTAACTCCAGGTTGCTCCGGGGGGATTGTCCCTGTAATAAGTGCACTGTATAATACATTGGTACTCAGAAGTTTGCTGGTTTGATCCCCACAGTCACCACTGTTGTGTCCTTGAGTAAGACACTTAACTCCAGGTTGCTCCGGGGGGATTGTCCCTGTAATAAGTGCTTTGGATAAAAGCATCTGCCAAATGCATAAATGTAAATGTAAATGATCCAGTTCTCAAGAACAACTCACTGGCTCAATGATCTGGGTACAGTGGTTCTGGAGTTAACTTGAGGGGAAGATTACCAGTGAGTTATTACTTAAATGTAAGTTTTTTTTTTTCCCCTCACATAAAACAATTGTTTCACTTAATGCTTTCTTAATTTGGCAGGCTAATTTATTGAATGTTGCTGGCATTTTTTCCAAAATAAGCTAAATAATAATTGTATAGAATTGGGCTATATAGTGTTTGAAAAAAGCACACTGATGCTTTTCTCTATTTTAAATTTAAAACATCTTTGCGAATAGAAATCACACTTGTTGATGTGAAAGATACAAGATATTTGTGTTGGCACTTCTGGAAGGGTCATGATTGCAGCATCGGGCTTTAATGATGTACACTTTGTCCTCATGATGTACACGTCATTTACTATTGTGGTCAATTCTGTCACGTGACACTATATTTGTGCGTTAATGCCAATTTTCACGACAAAAGGTGTTTCCAAACCATTTTTTCGTGACATTTGAAGTATCGACATGAAACGGAAAAATATTATGTCAACATTTTTGAAATGTTAGAGATAATTTGCGTTTCCATCAGCTTTATTTTAATGCGCTAAAACTTTCTGCGCAAATAAATCCTTTGTAATTTGACACATTTCTCAAATAATCATGTGTATGTCTCTGTGATCCGATCATAATTCTAGTTAGGCGTATGTCTATGTGTTGATCAAATTCATAATTATAGGCTAGTAATCAATTGTATGTTTACGTGATCTGATGCATAACAAGTGTACATCTCTGTGATCTTATGCATAGCTATACGCAAGTGTGTAATATATGATGCATAACTCTAATAATGTGATCTAAAGCATAATAAGCAGTTAAGTGTATGTGCTCTGATGTACGAGAGGCGCAATATAGACTTTACCATTAACGTGACTCGTCTCGATCCAGACGAAACAAGACAAGCGGGCCAAGCGCTGTCACGAGCACCAAATTCGAAAATGATCGCACCCCATTTGGATAGGCAGAATAATATAAAACAATTATCATTAGTGGTATTTACCTGGGGTTGCCAGTTTCGGTTGTTTTGTCGGGTGATGTTTCGGTTGTTGATCTATCAACTGGTTAAAAGACTGCGAGCGCTTCCTACTCATCCGCGCATGCGCAGTGAGTCATCAAAATCAGAGTGCATTTGGACGAATGCTTATCTAGTCTGAGATTTATCTCTTGTTTTGCTATTGTTGATGTTGTAATGACTATTGTTGCCGTATAATTAATTATTTTTATAATTGTTTGTGGTCACAAAGCGTCTTATATACAGTTTCTTCAAACTAAATTCAAAACAAATTAAATGTATTTTACTTTTTAGACGACAAATAAAGCTGGTTTAACGTTTCTTATAACTTAGAAACGTTACAACGTTAAACTTTTATTTTGAAATCGTAGGACGAATTCGAGGCTTCATTGTCTTTGCATAATACACAGCCTACATTAATCAACACTGATACATCAACAAATATATACATCATTTATATTTTTAATTTATGTTTAGTTTATTTGTAATGACAGAAAGCGCTTTGCTATTTATGTCTATACATTGTCAATACGTCAAACAACGTATCTGTTGGAGATTTAGGACTTTTATTTTGAAACAATGCCGTGCTCAAGATTTGTTTATTATTATTATTATTATTATTATTAAACAGAATTAAAATGCAATCATTTATGGCATAATTCAATAATCATCCATATGTTTTCCGTGTTGATATAAACCACACACAATAATAATAATTTAAAAAAAACTGAGGATCATAATCTAGTAACATAAACCGTTTCAGGCCATTTCTGTCTGTCATCCATTGAAGAGATTTTGCAAATAATCTTTAAGTATTTACATCTGTGGATAAAGTGTTTACCTAAAACAATCAGGTTATTTATAAAAAATTCTAGGTTCTTATCATTCAAAAACACTCCAAATTTAATTGAGATCACATTCAAAGGATGAAGCGATATTCCTTTAGATTAGATATCCTAGCCTTTGAAATGAAAGCCAAAATTCGTGTACAAATTCACAATGAAAGAAAATATGTTCTACCGTTTCGATTTATTTCTCACAAAATCCACAAGAATTGTGCTCCCAATTAAATCTGTCATGTAAAAAGCAATTCGATGGATCAATGTCATTGAAGATTTTAAATGTCACTTCTTTGGCCTTATGCCGTGCTCAAACTCAAACTGTTTGTGTAACCTCACATTACTCCCTGATCGAGTAGTGAAAGCCCGATACTGTTGTGTGGTGCGTGTATACACTATGCACAGCGGTAAAAGCGTGTGAGACCTGATTTCAAAATAAAAGCGACCTTCCGGAGAAAGTCATGTCACATTCAGTCTGTCTGTCAATAATGAACGAAAATAAATAAATGTATAACATACATAAATAACTATATAAAATGAACTGAAGAAATATTAAACAAAAAAAAAAAACTATTTAAAAAAATATTACGACTGCAAACTTAATAAATTCATAATAAAGAATATATTTCCAAAGACCATCTGAATTTTAAGCACAAAATAACAGTCATTAAGAAACTTCCTTATTCCAAAGAACAATTTCACTTGAGAATGATAGTACACCACCTCGGTGTGTCCCTCGCATAATGTCAGGGCATACTGGTGTTGAATTTCAAAATTAAAGCCCTCTGAAATGTCATATATTAGATGTGTTCTACATTCAGATAAATGTAAAAATTAAATAGTAAAATTAAAGTAAATTATTTCCTTATAATTTTCAGTACATAGATGCAGTCAACCACAAAGTATTTCTGGTGGGTCCTGCAACAAGTTCCACAGAGGAAGCTGATTCCAGCCTTGCAGCAAAAAGTTTCAGGTATTCATTAATTTAATCAATCAGTATCAGGTCCTTTAGAATTGTGACTATTTGATGTACCATGTGTGCAGTTGCGCAGCACTGAAGAATTAGGAGGGCCCAGCCCATGTCCAGTTTATCACATGAATGTGCTGGAGTTTTTCATGGTGCTGCTAGTTTTAGTGCAATTAATAAGCCATGTAGCATCAGGCTGGGATTCATTTGGTGGGACCATTCCACCAGGGACATGTCATCTTCCAAGGACCTCCAGAGAGGGTTGTCAGCATATTGGTCTTCCTCGTTCTCATTCGTCTGCTTTTATTTGTGAGATGTTCTTACCCCACGATGACCCTTTCTCTCTTGGGTGCGTTTGGAAAGGTCTAGAGAGGGCCAGCTTACCCCTCCATTACTGTGTAGTGGGTTACACTTTCTGTGAAAAGTTGCCATTTTTCATGGGTTGTTCGGTTCTGGTCTGTTGTTGTGGTACATATTTACACCCACACTTTTCTACTGAAAGTTACAGTTTGTAATCTTTTAGCAATATGCAGTGCTGTAATAGGTTTTAAGTGATTTTGCCCATTGTGTAGTAAGTGAACACTCCTAATGGAGCCACTGAGCCAGTGGGACATTTACCTACATCCAGCATCAGCCATTATCCTAGTAGTGACAGCACTAAAAGTTGGAGCCTAACATGAAATATAAAGTGAGATACAATTTGTCTCCTGATTCAATGAATGTAAGTAGAGCCTTTTAGGGTGGGGGCCCATCAAAGGTTTTCAGTGATGAGCATGCACATGCAGGGTACACCCAAAATCAACCCAATAGCTACACCAACATTTAGAGATATAGTTGGTATGTCATGTGCTCATTTTTCACGTTTCACAACAAATCAATTTCCAGTATGCTTGATTTTTGCTTTAATAAATCCACACTTTATGTGGTCAATACAAATCTCACAAAGAGTTTGTATTGTAGCAAAATACTGCATTTGTTTACATTCAGGGTTGTTCAATAGGTGATTTTGGAATATGAAGTTATGAATGAACTTTACATATAGTGCTTTTCTGACACTTCATTCAAACCACTGGGGAATCTCCTCAAACATCCACCTGGATGACTGACAGCAGCCATAGTGCACTGGCACACTCACCAGCTATTGCTGGAGCAGAGAGAGATACAGTCAATTAATGGATGGGGATTATTAGGAAGCCATGATTGATAAGGGCCAATGGGGGGAATTTGGCCTGGACATCAGGGTTACACCCCTACTCCTTTTGAGAAGTGTCCTGGGACTTTTAATCACAGAGAGTCAGGACTTCAGTTTAACGTCTCATCCGAAGGACAGTGCCCTTTTACAGTGTAGTGCCCCCATCATTATTCTGGGGTATAAGGACCTACACAGTCTGCAGGGTGAGCACCCCCTACTGGACTCCCTAATACCTCTTCCAGCAGCATGCTTAGTTTTCCCATGAGGTCTCCCATCCTACTGGCCAGGCTCAACCCTGCTTAGCTTCAGTGGGCAACCAGTCTGGAGCTACAGGGTGATACGGCTGCTTTTAGTAATGCCTTCAGGACAGCTGCACTATGCAGGAGATTATGTTTTGAATATTTGTGTTTGTTTATATGGCAGTGATGAAGGCCTTTCCAGCTGTTTCACTCATCAGGTTTGGGACATCTAAAAATGGCTCTCCAGATACTGAAAGCATCAACTTTGTCAGGACTCAAGTCAGGACTCAAACACACAAGGCAGCAGACATGTATAAGGAAAATAAATCTTTTATAAAAACGTCACTGTTCTTAATTGAAGAAAATAATCTTTAATGAAGCATCAGAGGAGAACAGTTGCTTATGATGAGCATTTCAGAGAGTTCACAGCCGTTATGAAATGTCTTCTGAAGGGTTAGCATTTAGAGCAAGGTTGTATACAAATAAATGTATGCTAGCCCAAAACAATGGGTTGTGTGCTGGGCTAATCCCGATGTCTGATAGCTTAAGTAAATAAAACTCTGGAAATCCTGGACAGTAATCGACAATACAATCTAGTTCAATCTGCCAGTGGCCCGTTTGGATAATCCCTTCCACACGCTGCTCAATGTAATATCTCTGTCTGCGTCGAGGGGTGTCCGGTCAATTTAATTCAAAAGACAACTTCTCAAAATCTTCCTGGATGAGTAGCTCATCTGTTAATCAATGTAAAATAATGTGTAATGTCTTACAGAAATGCAGGAAATGAATCATCATATGTTAGGATAAAAAAGAATTAAAACTATTAGGTAATACAAATAATTTACAATCTTTACTGATGCCAAAATCCAAAAGCCAGCACACAGTTTAGGTGAAAGCCAGAGGAATTGAACAAAACAGGCAAATGTACCAAAAACAGGAGCCAAAAATATAAAAATACACAGAGCAGGCAAGGATCTCAAATCATTGTTTATACATGTCCAGAAAGGCTGGAATTACACCCATACTGAGAGATCTAAGAGGTAAGTGGCAGGTGAGCAGGTGAATGGGACGGCTGATGGATGATTAGCGGGGTGCGGTGCAGAGGTGAGGCGGAGCAGGACAGCAGACTGGGAATTGATAAACCGGATGATTGTGTTGAGGCATGAAGGGATGGAGGTGTAAGATCTGCAACAAGATACAACGAGCAACCATAGAGAAACAGAGAGAGAGATGAAGGGAATGTTAACAGACAGGGTAGATTTAAATATTTACCACAACAACTTTAAATGTTGCATTTAGTAATTATCTGAATATATGGATATTTGTTGTTCAATAAGAATGAACAGAAAGTAATGCCGTCTTTGCTGTACCTACTGAAAGTCCCGGAAGCTTGTTGTTTATGACGTCATTTTTATATCACCAGAACTTGAATTTGAAAAAGACTCGATTGTTCACATAGTAAAGGGGTGCTGTAGACTCCATGTAGTAGTTAGGAATGAAACAGCAGATAAATTAAAGATGCAATGGAGAGAGGTGAAGTTGATTTCATATAGTAGATTAGAGTTTAAAGCGATAATAAAGAGCAAATCAATCCTGGCAGAACCATTTGGACCAGGGGCGGATTGGCCATATGGAGAACTGGGACTTTTCCCTGTGGACGGTGTCCTGCAAATATATGCTACCTATCAGGATATGCAACCAACATGTGCGAGAAGCCCGCAAAACGGTATATTACAGCTATTCAGGCCGGCTGGCTTCCAACAAAAACAGTCTAAATGCAAAATGGACCAAGACTAAAGTTGGCCAAAAAGAGAGACGGATGTTTTGAAATATATTGATATTTAGCTTTAAAGGAAATCATGTAAAAGTTAAATATGAAATATGTAGAAGTTATAAATTACTTCTTAAGGTTTATAAAGCGCACACACACCCATGACGAAAGCATGACAATTTGTATGGCAATTAATCGTCATAATCGCGAGAGCCCTAAAACAGACAATTATTCGTTATGATCGCAATTCTTTAATACATTTATTTATTTATTTATTTTGCACTTTCTAATCACAGACATGTCCGTTGCTTGATTTTGGTGTTAAAAAAACTAATCTAAATTTGAGGGGCAAAGTAAGGTTGACCGTTTAGGAACTGTATTCATTTACTGATGTATGAAATAGCAATAAATGATTCAGAAATGGTTATCAGCTTCTTTTGGGATGTTTAGTCTACATAAAAAATATGGCATGTAGATGTCCCTGACAAAATAAGTATTTCATGTCAATTCTATTGATCTAAATGAATTGCGATGATGACATCAAGGGAAATAATCCACATTTATGAGAGATGAAATGAGTTATGAATGTTAGAACAGATTTGTCTAGCAAAGAGGAAGCCTAGTCCAAAATAAGTTCAGGTGCTTTGATCAGGAAATTTGAGGCCGATACCGATCACCAATATTTTTACACTTGATTGGCCAATAACGATCCAAACCAACAGTAACACGTGGGAAATAAGCCTGTGCCATTTAAGTGTATTGATATTTTGTGTCTGTGTTCTTCTTTAGGGTTCAGAGAAGGCAGTTTCAGGAACTAGTGGAGCAGAAGTTTCATGAGTGAACTGCCTCCTCCCTCCTAACCTCGACTCCTCCTCCTTCCTGCACCACTGGCCTTCCAGCCACACCTCTAACTCTGGACTGCCTCCTCCCTCCTAATCTCGACTCCTCCTCCTTCCTGCACCACTGTCCTTCCAGCCACACCTCCAACTCTGGACTGCCTCCTCCCTCCTAACCTCGAACCCCTGAGTAATTAATAAAGAATTACCACATAATTATGAGGGAATTACTTACAACCTGGAACAGTATTCTAAAGTGAAACTACAGGGAACCCCATTAATGAATGATTATCTGGTAATTCTGTATTAAATAATCATGGGTTCCCTGTATTTTCACTTTAGAATACTGAATACTTTAGCAGTTGACCATACAGGCCAAAACTAATACATTCGCTGTAATGACTCATTTTGGGAGTGTAGCATTTCCATAGTAATAATAACATTAGAAATAAGGAAGAAAGGGCCACAACCTGAATATTGTAATGGCTAATTGTTATGATATTATTGTAATTGTAATTAATCGACTGTTCATTAGTAGTTACTCAATAGTTATTTCTCCTGAAGCTGAATTAGTAGATAATTAATAATAGTTCATCAGGAGGCATGACTGAATTCAATAGTTATTGATTAACTAATTGTTACTTAACACAACTATAAAAAGCTATTACATACTGATTAGTTAACACATCTTCCTTAGTAGTTAATAGTAGTGACTTAAGTGTTAATGAAGAATTACCTATTAGTTCTGCAGTAATTCCTTATTAGTTATGCATTAAGTAAGATACAGTATTCTAAAGTGTTATCCATTTATGCATTATCCAAAGTGACTTACAGTGCACTTATTACAGGGACAATCCCCCCGGAGCAACCTGGAGTTAAGTGTCTTACTCAAGGACACAATGGTGGTGACTGTGGGGATCAAACCAGCAACCTTCTGAGTACCAATGTATTATACAGTGCACTTATTACAGGGACAATCCCCCCGGAGCAACCTGGAGTTAAGTGTCTTACTCAAGGACACAATGGTGGTGACTGTGGGGATCGAACCAGCAACCTTCTGATTACCAGTTATGTGCTTTAGCCAACTACGCCACCACCACTCAGCTAATGTTTCTTGAAATATGAAGGTCAGTATAAATGTGAATGTTTATGTTTGCCCTACACTGTAATTGCACTATTGCTGTATCCTCACAATATAGATGCTGTCACTTAATGTATCTTGGATATATACACGTCTGATGTGAATATATAAAAAGTTTGTATCAACAACATTTAATAGATAAGTGTGTGTATTTGATATACTGTTCTGTGACTTGAATATAGACAAACTATGTTTGGTTTTAGCTAAACAGAAGAAGCTTTATGAACATTTGGATGTCATGAAAAGTTCATCTGGAAAGTTTCCTAAACATGCTTAAATGTCTGTTTCCAATTTAGTATGTTAGCATGTATACACAGAATACTGCCTAATGCCTTTTTAAAAGTGCCATATGAAAGTATGCAATGATAAAGAATGATAAGTAGTATTTTGCATTGTCACATGACCATTCTGTGTATCGTGTTATCTTCGGGTAGTATTGAGCTTGTTGCATTGAGAGTAAAAAAATTAAAAATTGCAGCATGTTCTGGTCAAATACTGCATATGTTGGTAAATGTATATGCATAAAAAGATAACACCAGCAGTGTGGCAAAGAGTTTTGCAAAGGCAAGCTCGTATTTTCTTCCAAAAATGTACAAATCTAGTTTAGTAAGTCTGTTCACTAACGTCAATGCACTGTTGAAAAGAGCTGAGCTAGGGTAATGGGTGCCATTCAGCATGTGTCTGGGCTCTTCATTTGGCAGTGTTGTTGGCATGAGGTGCTGTGTTTGTTGTGGTTCAGACTGGTGCAGTTATTGGGTGCAGGGGTGTTCCAATGAGGGCAGTACAGAGAGGACGAATGAGTGTCTGTGCCTGGTCATTATGCTTTAATCCCCTTTCTCTTTTCTGGAAAAAAATCTGAATAGTGCTAGAATCACTGACTCGATTTTTGGATCTCATTTTCATGACAAAGCAATTATATGGCCCTTCCCTCCTCGTCATTTTGACCCTGGGGGCTAAATATTTAAGCAGCCCCACTAACATTCAATCTGGGCTTCAGATAACTTCCATAGGCAAACGTAAATACAAGATTCAAGATGGGTAAGGTGAGTACTTCTGCTTAGGAAACCGCCTGAATATAATGGAACTGAGCCATAGTTTTTATATTAGAGGCAAATTGAACCAGTCGAAACTGCAATAAATCTAGCCTTGTTGCATAATTGGTAATGGAGGGCACCTGTTATTAGGAACTTTCTTTAATAGGATCCTAATGGGTACAGAACATATTGTTAAACTGTTTTTACAAACATGGACCGTTCACACAAAAATGAAACTTCTCTTGTAATTTACTCAACCTCATGCCATCCCAGATGTGTGTGACTTTCTTCTGCTGAACAAAGATTTAGAAGAATATCTGAGCTCTGTAGGTCCTTTTAATGCAAGTGAATGGTGACCAGAACATTGAAGCTTCAAAAAGTACATAAAACCAGGATAAAAGTAATCTATATGACTCCTGTGTTTAAATACATGTCTTCAGAAGCTGTATAATTCTGTAATTCTGAAAGTAAAAGTGGAGATTTATAGTAAAAAAGGATTGAAGTATTGATCTGTTCCTCACCCAAAGTGACCGCATCACTTCCGAAGACCACTGAAGTCATATGGATTGCTTTTATGCTGCCTTTATGTGATTTGTGGAGCTTCCAAGGTCTGGTCACCATTAGCATTGAAAGGACCTACAGAACTGAGATATTCAACTAATATAACTTAATTTGTGTTCAGCGGACGATAGTCCATTTTTGGGTGAACTATCCCCTTGAATAGTTTTTGCAGCCGCAGGAATAGCAGATCATGATCATTTGTATAATCTAGAACTGTCTTTTAAAGCAACGCTGTTCCAGATCATCTTCATGTCTTCCAGATTGTGTTTTTTGAGGACAAGAACTTTCAAGGCCGTCGCTACGAGTGTGACAGCGACTGTTCAGACTTCCATACTTACCTGAGCCGCTGCAACTCTATTCGCGTGGAGAGCAGCGCCTGGGTGGTTTACGAGCGGCCCAACTACATGGGTAACCAGTATGTGCTGACCAGAGGAGAGTATCCTGAGTACCCACGCTGGATGGGTATCAACGACCATATCAGTTCTTGCAAAATTATCCGCTTTGTAAGTCAAACTAACGCTGCATCCAACACTGTATTCATATTTAATACATTACATGTATATTAGACACATAATCACAACTGACCTGAATCCTTTTCCAATCTTCTTCTTCTTGTTTTTGGCTTTTTACCCCACGCACTCCTACTAACCCATCTTAACCCTTCTATCCCTGCAGACAAGTGGAATGCAGTACAAAGTTCAATTGTACGACAAGCCCGACTTCACCGGCCAGGCCATAGAGACCACCGATGACTGTCCATCTTTGCTGGAGAGGTACCGTCTGAGAGAAGTCCATTCCTGCAAAGTTCTGGATGGCTTCTGGATCCTCTACGAGCATCCCAACTACCGTGGCCACCAGTACTTCCTGGAGAAGGGCAACTACCGCAAACCAGTGGACTGGGGCGCGGCCTGTCCCGCTGTGCAGTCTTTCCGTCGATTCACCGAGTGACCTCGGTTCATATCTAATGTCCCACAATATTTGGGCTATTTGGCTATGACACACACGAAAGTGCTGGCTGAAATAAAGTTTGGCTGGTGACTCTTGTTGCTTGTTTGTTGTTTGATTTTAATTGTAATTATTGTACGCTCATTTCAAAGTACTGGTCTTAGAGCCACTGTTACAGGGTGGACATTGAGGTGAGGCCCAAATGAGAAAGCATTTCACCCTCTTCGAGCAGCTCAGAGCAGAATGAAGCAGCATTAGAGGCCAAGGCACACACGACTGAACAAAGAGATAAAACATGACAAATGTGTAAGAAGGTAGATTAAAAATGTTATGCTTTTCTAAACTCAAAGGTGGTGTTTTAAATGCCAAAAGCTTATATTTACATTTATGCATTTGGCAGACGCTTTTATCCAAAGTGACTTACAGTGCACTTATTACAGGGACAATCCCCCCGGAGCAACCTGGAGTTAAGTGTCTTACTCAAGGACACAATGGTGGTGACTGTGGGGATCAAACCAGCAACCTTCTGAGTACCAGTGTATTATACAGAGCACTTATTACAGGGACAATCCCCCCAGAGCAACCTGGAGTTAAGTGTCTTACTCAAGGACACAATGGTGGTGACTGTGGGGATCGAACCAGTAACCTTCATATTAACAGTTTACCAGTTATGTGCTTTAGACCACTACACCACCACTCCACATGTAGTAAATATCTCTTGCATGTAATATTTACATGCAAAGATGGTGATGTCACAGCACAAGATTGAGTGATTTAACAGGTAAATAAATGGCTACAACAGCAATATGATAAAAACACCAATGTTAAATAAATAGCTCAATTTATCAATATTAATAATCGGATAAAACAATTCTTCTGGCAAGTAAAATAGTTCATAATCCTAACAGTAGGCTGTTCCAAGCAACGTTTAATAATAATAATTATTATTATTAATAATAATAATAACAATAATAGTAATAATAAATATTTGAATTTTATTATACAAAATTAATGTATTTCAGTCAGAATTTCTTAACTTTAAAACCTTTGGACTCGGGCTGCTACTAACGATTATTTTGATAATCGGTTAATCTAACGATTATTCGACTATTCGGTGATTATTGCAACGATTAATCTTCAGCTCTTGATCGATTATTCAGCTTGTGCCCCGACATAAAAGGTTGTATTAAACATGCTTACTAACAATAAAGAGGAAAAAATTCATCTTTTAAAAATATCTCTAAATGACATTCACTGAATTAAAGAGAAAAATACTTTTGATTAAGTTTAATTCAGTAAAAAATTAATTGCAAAAAAAAACTGTTGTGATCAAGTGTTTTTGTCTTGTTTTCCATTTAAAATAGTCTAAAACTCCTTAAAACGAGAAACATTTACTTGAGAAGCAACATATATGATATTTAAACTCGCTTTAAGAGAATGTGTCTTACATATACAGTAAGTGTATCTTAAATATAAATGTATTTCTTTACTTGAAATGTATTTAATTATTAAACAGCCAAAGCTATCATATGTCTTCAGGAGACTTTAAATAAAATGCACACGTCATATGGACTAGTTTATTTGATTCTTATATGCCATTTTTGGAGCTTGACGAACCAATCTGGTTAAAGACGTCAGTTTTGGTGCATCCTTTGGAGTATGTGTGCACATGTGCATTTATTGCCTATTTTACAGCGGCTTCGAAAGTGTCTCATCAACCAGATTTCTTTAGAGCCAAAACTATCGATTTTATAATAAACCCTTAATCAGTGCTAGAGACCGTAGCAGAGTAACTTACTGGATCTAGCTGGATCTCCACACAGCCCCAGTGGTCAGTCGGCTGTGGATCAGGTGGTTGAGCGGGTCGGCCACTAATCACAGGGTTCGAATCCCGGCCCACATGACTCCACATGCCGAAGTGTCCTTGGGCAAGTTGCTCCCAATGGCAGACTAGCACCTTACATGCAGCTCTGCCACCATTAGTGTATGTGTGTATGGGTGAATGTGTCACAGTGTAAAGCGCTTTGAATACCGTTAAGGTTAAAATAAAGCGCTATATAAGAGCAGACCATTACAGCAACTCCTGGTACTCTGCCAGCCTGAAGCCAAACTGCATCACCCACATCTAACTTCTCATTACATGTGCAGAGTGAGAGTATCTGAACATAGAGGCAAAGGCTGCAACTTCAATCTGTTAAAGGCGGCACACACGTCTCTAGGACTGAGATCATTCTTACGATACATTATTTTAATTTCTCAGACTGTGGGCAGCCAATTCTAAAGACTCGATTTCTCTCATATCTGTGTTGCCAGCAGTATGAATACAGCCTTAGACTACTGCTATTCACAAAGGAACCTAGAAATAAATACTGAATATTTTATACAGTAAATTCCCAATTCTCAAATACATTTAAAGGAATATTCCGGGTTTATTTACAAGTTAAGCCCAATCGACAGCATGTGTGGCATAGTATTGATTACTACAAAAGTGTATTTCGCCTCGTTCCTCCTTTTCTTTCAAAACTGTCACAGTGTCGCACTTACAACGAAAGTAAAAGGGGCTATAAACGTTAATATTAGTATACTCACTATTTCAAAAGTATAGCCACAAGACATACACAATATCCTGTATAATATGATTATAGTGTGATAAAACTGCTTACTAAACTTTTCTGTGTAGAGTTTTAGACTCTGGGCACTGGGGGATCAGCAGGTACAGAAATACTCAATCCTGCCCATCTGCCACCAACAATCATCATCATCTGGCAGCAGTGCATAAAATCATGCAGATACGGGTCAGGAGCTTCTGTTAATATTCACATCATCCATCAGAATGGGGAAAGAAATGTGATCTCAGTGATTTGGACATTGGCATGATTGTTGGTTCCAGAAGGGCTGGTTTGAGTATTCCTTTAACAGATGATCTCCTGGGATTTTCATGCACACTACTGTTCAAAAGTTACTCATTATTTATTTCACATTTTAGAATAATAGTGATGTCATCAAAACTATGGAATAACAAATGGAATAACATTTCAGGCAAGTGACACCCAAACTTTTGAATGGTAGTGTATATATATATATATGAACACACACACACACACACACACACACATACACACACATACATATATGCGATTGCAGCCCTTAGTTTCTGTTGTGGTTATTTATATAAAGTATATATACACACAACATCACCCTGCCCCAGTAAAACACATGATAAAAATATCCCACTGCTTTTGGTGGCATGAGAAGGGCTTTGCTTGTCAGAGAGCTTTTGTAGGCTGTCATGCCATTCCTGACTTCACAAGGACAACAACAGGTCTGAGATCAGGTATGACAGGTTAGATTCAGTGGTTCCACTGGGATCATTAACGAATCTTTAGAGATACTCATCATAGGCTCCATTCCCTCTCTGCCTCTTGCCATCAGGAAGAAGGTCAAGAACTGGATCATATCCAGACAGACACATTTCTCCCGGCCCTGTGCAGTCAAAGATCAATTACATGTATTACTAATATCAGACATTCCAGTGATAAAAGCTGAGCAGAATGATAATGTATGATGATAGCCTAATAATAATAATAATAATAATAATAATAAAAGCATTCTCTTTTTATGTTGGCTTGACATTATCCCACGTTATCACACAATACATAAATGAATACACAATACATTAATAACATAAAATGTTAATTTTGAGTTGAAATTATTTTATTATGTGAGAAGAAAGAGAATGCAGTGTGTAGCTTCTCATTTCTTACACAACCATTGTAAGCTGTTGAATCCAAATAATAGGAGGGGCAATGTTAGTGTCATTTGGCGAGGAATGAGACCGCACACCTGTTGGTCATTTGATTAATGTGCTCAAAGCTATAAAGCCAGTATGTATCCTGTGTGAGGGGGACATTTTGGTTGGTACTGTTGAGCTCCAAACCTAACGCTGCCGTGCCGTGGTTCGGTTATTATCGTATTGCACACCTAAGTAAATTGGGAGGGACCATTTGGTGTCGGAGTAACTATGATTAGAAGTGGGTGCGGGTGTCCTTGATGTTTCTCCGAGCAAGGTACCCACGTCCGGTAGCAGGTGAGGAGGCCAGCGGTCCGTATTTAAGGTATTTAAATCTATGAACGAAGTGTTTGATATGTTTGGGTTATGCCGGGAGGAAGGGTCTAATTGTGAGTATTAATGACTAGTGACCCCCGGCACTTGTAATTTGTGTGTGCGCGTGCGCGTCTGACTTTCAGTTGCCATTTGTGCTGTACACTGATGCTAGCCAGACAGGTTTGGGGGCAGGAGAAAGTAATTGTTTATGCATGTAGACACCTCTGCTTGCTATAAAAACTACAGCTCATTCAAACTGGAATTACTGGCCATAAAATGGGCCATAGAGGAAAAGTTTAGAGAAGGAGAAGGTCCTGGGTCTGGTACGTCGATGCTTCTTTTGGCCGGGCCTGGCACGAGGAGTTGAGAAATGGTGTCTCCAATATGTTCGATGCAGTCTGCAGAAAACCGCAGTCAATAAAGTGAGTGCCCCTTTGTGCCTATATAATCAGAATACCCACTACACATTGTTTCTGTTGACTTTTTATCATTGGAGATTGCACGCAGTGGAATGTGTAATATTTTGGTCATGATGGATCACTTTACCCATTATGGGGTGGCAGTACCAACTTTGGATCAAACAGCAGTGACCACGGCTAAGGTGCTGTGGGAGCACTTTAAACAGCCATTTGGGGGTTTTGATCAGCTGCACTCTGACCAAGGTCCCAATTTTGAGTCAAAAGTCATCAAAGAGCAATGCTCGTTGTATAACATCCGTAAGTCCCATACGACCCCATACCATCCGGCAGGGAACGGACAGTGTGAACGTATTAATCGGACACTTTTGAGTATGTTGGGCACATTTAAGGATGATCAGAAGAAGACCTGGGACCAATATGTGGCAGAACTGGTGTAGGCTTACAATAACATGGCCTCACCCCTCTACAGGTACACCCCTTATTTCTTAATGTTTGGTCGCAATGCTAAATTGCCCATGGATGTGATGCTGGGCCTGGAGAGGGATTTTCTGGGACAATTGGCAGCTGGGTGCATAACCACCATAATAGTTTGCTGTTTGCCTATAACCAGGCCAGGAAACAGGAGTGGTGGTGGTGTAGTGGGCTAAAGCACATAACTGGTAAACTGGTAATCAGAAGGTCGCTGGTTAGATCCCCACAGTCACCACCATTGTGTCCTTGAGTAAGACACTTAACTCCAGGTTGCTCCGGGGGGATTGTCCCTGTAATAAGTGCACTGTAAGTCACTTTGGATAAAAGCGTCTGCCAAATGCATAAATGTAAATGAAACAAAAGTCTCAGCTTCACCAAAAGAAGGGGTTTAACCATAAGGTCAAAGGGGAACCACTGTTGATAGGTCAGAGGGTAATGGTCCTGAACAAGAGGTCCAGGGGGGACAATAAATGGGAACGCTATCCTTATGTCATTGTGTTACAACCTAATTTTGATATTTTAAATGTGGTTTAAAATATCATAATTATAAGTTGGAAGGGTGTGGAGAGAGTGTTGCATTGCAAAATGTTAAGCCCAAGTTTGAAACAACCTTGGCCCTAGGGGAGAAGGAAGCGTTGCATCCAGATTGTGTTAATAACATGCAGAATAACTGGTGGATGTATCCTTGGGTGGGAGGGTGTGTTACAGGTTTAGCGGCACCTTCCCAGAGGGATGGGGGACAAACTGCGACATGGATATTGTTGGAGCAGTGTCACATGCGTCCCAGAGGGAAGGGCCCCCTAGTCCACACCAGTGGCGGCTGCTGGTCTTTCAAAGAGGGGAAGCTCATTTTCGGCCTACATTATAAATTTATTTACTCTATTTTTTGCACTAAATCAATCTTAGGTGTTGATCTGCCCTGCTGTTTAATTCTAATTTTTTCCTCGTAAGGAAGACTTTCAAATGGCTTCGCCAAAATCAGGTCGACAATATTAGCACCGTCTGCCATCGTGCGCAGTTTCACCCGTACGACGCTAGCCTAGCCTACTGTATGAATGAATGAATGAACGAACGAACGAACGAACGAACGAACGAACGAACGAACGAACGCTCTAAAACAAAATATATTAAACTTGGTAAAACTGAAACAAGGAATGTGGTGTATAATTGTGTGAAATGTATTATGCAAATTGACTAGCAATTTCGCCAAACAAATATAAAGAAATAGGTTGCAGCAGTTTGTCTTTCGACTACACTTGAGAAATCCGCGATGGGACTGAGCGCGAAATAGCTTCAGTGACTTCTTATAGTACAGATTCGCTGTCAATCAAAAGGAGATGCAGTCTTTCGACAGATCCTCCAATCATCACGCGGAAACCCGGAGTCCGGGCCAGCCCACTCCTCATTCACCCCCAGAGACACTGAGCGTCCGTGGGCGGGACATAATCGCAGCATTTATCCAATGACCGTCTATTTTCGGAGCACTGAAAAAAACTGTTCAGAGCAGCCCCGTTGAAGTCAATGGACGCTCGGCTTCAACAGGGAAATGCACTGACGCTACGGGAATGTATGAGAAGTAAATCAAGTCAGCCGACCTGCTATATGTAATGTAGCTGATTCTGAACGAACTCGTCTTCGAGATGAACGTGTTCTAACGCATTTTTAGTCAATAAATTGTTTACACAATAGTACATATTTGACCATTATTTTTTGACATTATAGGGGAAGCTGAGCTTCCCTTGCAGTCTTAAAGAAATCCCCACTGGTCCACACCCTCTGCCAGGGGAAATGGAGGAACTACGATGGTCTACTCAGGCCACTAAGGGACTGTTGCCTCAGCGGTATTGAATGTGATGTACTGAGGGGGAATGTGAGGACACATTTGGAGGGGGGCATAAGCTGTTGAATCCAAATAAGAAGAGGGATAATTTGGTGTCGGCGTAACTATGATTAGAAGTGAGTGCGGTCGTCCTGTGATGTTCCTCCGAGCAAGGTACCCACATACGGTAGCAGGTAAGGAGGCCAGCAGTCCATATTTAAAGTATTTAAGTCTATGAACTAAGTGTTTGGGTTCCTTTTTGGCCAGGGGGCAGGGTCTATTTTTGAGAATGAATGACTAGTGACCCCGGGGCTTGCAATTTGTGTGTGTGTGTGCGCATGTGATTGAGTGGGGGTATGAGGGCAAGTTATTTTCCTAATTTCCACGCCTCAGTTATTGTAGCTAATCGATGGCAGTTATGTATTTATCTTGATTGGTATCAATGGTATGTACTTTTGATATTTTGTTTTGGTGTGTATTTATTGTAAGGTTTTTATGAATGTGTATGTCGAATCACTGTTTTATTGAATCGCTGTGTATTGGGGTTGACATGAGTCATTAATTTAATGAATGTGGGACAAAAGGGCCTTGGATGAATATTAATCTGTGTGTTGATGTGCTTACAGTTTAAAAGCTTGTATATTTATTGTTGATCATCTAACAATGTAAACAAAGCTCTTAATATATCACACATGTACTGTTATGATGCTATCGACCTGCTGCTCCCTAGGGTGTTTTAAGGTTTTTGTATAAATAATATACTTATATTTGAGTATTGAGAGATGTTTTTCTAATGTAGGAAAATGGGCATATGAATGGGGATTTAAATTCACAGTAGAAAAGATAAATACAGAAGTTTTCACAATTCTCCCAGAAATGAACCTGAAAAAGTACGAAAGAACATTGGACAGGTTTTTACATTCTTAGGAATCTTATTTGACACAAAATGAACATGTGCGGATCAAATAAATACAATTGTTGAACAATGTCAAAGTAATAAAGATCACGAGGAGTTGAAGTGGAGTGGAATGGGGGGCAAACTTCTCATTAAAATCTACATAACAGTGGTTAGGTCTGTGATTGGTTGTGGAAGTATAGTTTATGGGTCAGTGTCAAAACCTTTATTGGAAAAAATAAATAAGATTTAAGCGGTGAGTGGAGCAGTTAAAACAACATCCATATCAGCTCTGTTCAGACAGAAGAGATGCCACTAGAAACAGGGAGGAAACCGCTAATGATTAATGACTCGGTCAATCTTAAAGGGCATAAAGAGGAACATCCTACACAAATGGTGGTACAAGAAAGCGGAAGATAAAATAAATTGTTTTGGATGGGCTAGTAAAATATATGCAAAAGAAATGGGGATTAATAGTCAAGATGAGCCCAACAGTTGTAACATAACCGTGGGTACATAAGACACCACATGGAGGGGAAATAGATTTGCCAACAGAATTTTCAATCCACGTCAGTGTTAATTACCCCCATATACAGATTTACAGATGGGTCAAAAGATCAGAGCATCAGACAACTGGAGCAGCATTTATTGTACCAAATGGAAAGAAAGTAAAAAACAAAGTTCAATTATTTGGGAGTGTATATACAGTGGAAATGCTGCAATATTCATGGCTTTACAGTGGGTAGAAGAACACAAACCAGGATACATTTGAATATGTTCGGACTCTGTTTCAGTCCTTAAGAGCCTGATATCTTTCCAGCCAACAAGAATAATTAGAGAGGGTACAGTAATTATACAGTAATTATACAGTAATTAGGTTTATGTGGGTTCTGGCACATGCAGGTATAAAGGGAAATGAGGTGGTGGATTAATGAGCAAAACAAGCATTAAAAAGAGAAACAATAAGATGGATTAAGTCAGAAGTTAAAGCAGTAATATGGGGTAAAGCAATAGAAGAATGGCAAGATGTAGATTTATTTACAGCATAATAAACTTAATCAGAAAATAGGAAATATTGGTAAGTCAAAGACGAAGTTATTTATAACAGAATAAGATTAGGACATTCACATTTAAATAGTACACTAAAACTATTAGGAAAACATCCAGATGGGTTGTGTAAATACTGTCAGGTTGAGGAGAATATACTGTATATATGTAATTACTGAATGCACTAAATATGAACATGAAAGGAAAATGTGATGGAGTTGATCAAGAATGGAATTAAGGTGTGTAGTATTTAGGAAATATCAAATATTTCAAGTCGGAAAAACAGTAGAACTTTCATTGAATTCACAAGAAAAACAGGATTGATAAATAGAATTTAAGACACCTAGAGCGCTGTTCCTCACTCCGGAGCAGAAGGTGGCGGTAATGCGCCATTTACGTTGAATGCCATCCGCTCTTAAAAATAAAGAAGAGCGCGGGAGAAGAGACGCCGCAAAGCGCGATACATGAAGCTATTTTGTTTTTCTTTTCCATCAGCCAATCAAATCAATTTATTTGTTCTTGGTGGGTGTGATCTTTAGGATATGTCCCATTCTTTTTATTTTTTTTTTATTTTTATTGTGAAGCCAAAAAAGTTAACAATTGTATCATTATAATTGCATATACAAAAAGGCAATAATAATAATAGAATAAAAATAAATAAATAAACATAAAAAAAACTTAATATTTGTCCTGGTTCACATGACATATTTTAAAAAAGAAGAACATTTCTTATTCATGAGCAATTTTAAAGATTTAACCAAGTTTTCCACATAAACTAAGAACTCAGTGAGCCTGGGTAGCTTTTTAAGATACCTCTGGTTGTGCAAATAACATTTTGGTACAAGAATAAAAAAATATTAACAAAACAAACTAATGCTTTATTCTCGTGTTCAAAATAACAGATAATATCTTTAATGCAAAAAATATAATTTTTATAATTTGTAGAAAAACAATACTCACTCAATTCACACCAAAACTTTGAAGACATATTACACGAGAAAAATAAATGGCTAAGGCTTTCACTTTTATTATTACAAAAAGTACACATATCGCGTACATCACAAAATTTCACCATATGTGCATTACATGGATATATTTTGTGCCTTTTATTTTATTTTTTTCTTTGAAATACAATATGATATGGTACAACCACGCTTTCTGTCATTGAATGTCGTCAATAAAAGACATCCAAAATTTTCCTCTTGGTGCAATTGCTAACTGCAAATGGGATAATTGGCAGATAAATTTGTTATTACACGCTGTATTAAAAATAATATTCCTCCCAAAAACAACTGAGGTAGTTGTTTATGACCAACACCAAAATACCTGAAGCTATTTTGCGTGTTGGCCATTACCGTATTTTACGTACTCGTTGAAGCGTCACCGTTAGCCCTTATGCTAATGTGTTTATGTTGCAGAGTGACTGAGCTGGAATCACCTCCTCCCGCTTCCTCATTCATTGAACTACTGCCTTAAAGTTGGTTTGACGTTGGATATTCAGAAATAGTGGCACATTTAGAGACCGTCTGTAAAGTTATGTGACATTGGTGTACCATACACATTTCTAACTTCAATAGCATTTGAAGCATATCACCTACAGTCATACAGCCAACTCCAAATTGTTCATCTAGGTGTCAGCAATAATGCACACCTTTTAGATTTGTCATATCTATTCAAATAAACGATTAAACCATATGTAAACATTGCTATGTGTATCCCTACAGTATAGACCAATAACCTACACAAAATACACCATAATTGGAAGCTCATTAACATTGGAAGAGAATGGCTTACAGTCATTCAACATTAGCAATAATGCACACCTTTAGATTTGTCATATTTATTAAAATAAACTGTCAAGCCATGTGTAAACAATTTCCATCTTCATCTGAAGCAGCAACAAAGTCACTAAAGTAGACTAAAATAATAATGTACATTGAAGTAACAATGTAAAGACGAATACTGGCAGCTGTAGCTGACAGTGAATTTTATATATATAAAATGTTAATAAATAAAAAAATTAGAACTAATCATTTTATTCTATTATAATAATTTACAAAAAAGTGTCAGCAAAAAACATTTTATTTTCCAGATAATATTGTACACATTAATGATATATTTTTTCATAGCCCTGCAATGAACTGGCCATCGATCTGGTGTTTCCCTGCCTGCGGCCCGAGACGCTGGGATAGGGGCACATCCCTATATACAGGTGAAACTCGAAAAATTAGAATATCGTGCAAAAGTTCATTAATTTCAGTAATTCAACTTAAAAGGTGAAACTAATATATTTTATAGACTCATTACAAGCAAAGTAAGATATTTCAAGCCTTTATTTGATATAATTTTGATGATTATGGCTTACAGCTTATGAAAACCCCAAATTCAGAATCTCAGAAAATTAGAATATTGTGAAAAGGTTCAGTATTGTAGCTCAAAGTGTCACACTCTAATCAGCTAAACACCTGCAAAGGGTTCCTGAGCCTTTAAATGGTCTCTCAGTCTGGTTCAGTTGAATTCACAATCATGGGGAAGACTGCTGACCTGACAGTTGTGCAGAAAACCATCATTGACACCCTCCACAAGGAGGGAAAGCCTCAAAAGGTAATTGCAAAAGAAGTTGGATGTTCTCAAAGTGCTGTATCAAAGCACATTAATAGAAAGTTAAGTGGAAGGGAAAAGTGTGGAAGAAAAAGGTGCACAAGCAGCAGGGATGACCGTAGCCTGGAGAGGATTGTCAGGAAAAGGCCATTCAAATGTGTGGGGGAGCTTCACAAGGAGTGGACTGAGACTGGAGTTACTGCATCAAGAGCCACCACACACAGACGGGTCCTGGACATGGGCTTCAAATGTCAAACGTCTTACCTGGGCTAAAGAAAAAAAGAACTGGTCTGTTGCTCAGTGGTCCAAAGTCCTCTTTTCTGATGAGAGCAAATTTTGCATCTCATTTGGAAACCAAGGTCCCAGAGTCTGGAGGAAGAATGGAGAGGCACACAATCCAAGATGCTTGAAGTCCAGTGTGAAGTTTCCACAGTCTGTGTTGGTTTGGGGAGCCATGTCATCGGCTGGTGTTGGTCCACTGTGCTTTATTAAGTCCAGAGTCAACGCAGCCGTCTACCGGGACATTTTAGAGCACTTCATGCTTCCTTCAGCAGACAAGCTTTATGGAGATGCTGACTTCATTTTCCAGCAGGACTTGGCACCTGCCCACACTGCCAAAAGTACCAAAACCTGGTTCAATGACCATGGTATTACTGTGCTTGATTGGCCAGCAAACTCGCCTGACCTGAACCCCATAGAGAATCTATGGGGCATTGCTAAGAGAAAGATGAGAGACATGAGACCAAACAATGCAGAAGAGCTGAAGGCCGCTATTGAAGCATCTTGGTCTTCCATAACACCTCAGCAGTGCCACAGGCTGATAGCATCCATGCCACGCCGCACTGAGGCAGTAATTAATGCAAAAGGGGCCCAAACCAAGTACTGAGTACATATGCATGATTATACTTTTCAGAGGGCCGACATTTCTGTATTTAAAATCCTTTTTTTTTATTGATTTCATGTAATATTCTAATTTTCTGAGATTCTGAATTTGGGGTTTTCATAAGCTGTAAGCCATAATCATCAAAATTATATCAAATAAAGGCTTGAAATATCTTACTTTGCTTGTAATGAGTCTATATAATATATTAGTTTCACCTTTTAAGTTGAATTACTGAAATTAATGAACTTTTGCACGATATTCTAATTTTTCGAGTTTCACCTGTAGGACGAGCGGTTTGGAGAATGGACAGATGGATTTTTCACAGTAAAAATTTGTCTTTATATAAAGGAAAATGTACAGCTGCATATCTGTGTCTGACATTTAATATGATTAATATCATAACATATCCTGGGGACTTGTGGGAATGACCCATTTTGTGAAATGCTAAAACAGTTTGAGCAAAATGCATTTAGTGATCCACAAAAGTTATTAAATCGTCGGTTCTCCACCGATGCATCGCACATGATGGTTATAAAGCAATGAGGTCGCTGTACAGGAAACTTCTGTTTGAATGGTCGTAAATAAAGATTGGTCACTTCACAGCTAGTGATGAGATGTTGAGTTGGTGGTATCCCATCGCATTGTCTTCTGTAGAACGCTCTTTTTACAGAATACGCTCAATGTGACGTTTCATTTAAATATTTTAAAACTAAACCTTTAACTCGATATGTATCAGCACTACCTGACAATCTTCTGTTTTCCATTAAAACTCTTTTAAAAGAATAAGGACTCAGCTGAGAAGTCCAATAGTTTTCCATTTCTCCACTATTGATGACGACATACAGTTAAAGCAATCTCAATATCTTCTGCATTTGTGCTACTCAAGGTATTTTTATGTATGTTTGTATATTTCTACTGAAAACTACACTAAAAGAAAGTTAGATAAGAATAATATTTTTGCAGATCATGTAACGGTTATATAAATAATGCATCTGTCCACAGACTCTGGCGATACTCCTGTTTCACATAATAATCCTCAACTGCACCGACAACACAGCGACTGTTTCAGTCTCATTTCTATACGACTGGTGTCTATTTGATTTATTTATTTTAGATTTGCATTTGACAGTGAAGTGAAGATGGTGGAAGAATTGTTTATAATCTGTTGTTTTATTTAATATATGATAATATGTGTCCTTTTTTTACATTTTAAAATAATGTAATTATTTTTAATATTTTTAAGTAATATACTTTAATCTGTAGCTATAATCAAGTTTTTTGAATGGATGTTAAAAACAACATGTTCATGGGTAATTTCTTAAATGATATGGATACTTTATGCAAATGATATATCTTGTTTTGATAATATATGAATAATCAAATAATTCAGTTATGTTATTCTCTTTAAGTATGATTTATGGTTCATATGATTGAAAGACATGGTTTGCTGACTGATTATTGCACAGTCATATTACATAGAGGTTAGAAGAATGTTCTGGGAACGTTACGCTAACATTCACCTTAAGTTCTCCTAACCTAAAGGGAACGTTCTATTTACATAAAGAACACTTTTCCCGGCTAACCAACAGGGAACGTTAATATCTGTTCTAGGAATGTTCTGGGAACCAGGAGCTAACGTTCCCAGAAAATTCTGATCAAGTCAGCTTTGTACTGGGCAACTTCTGGAAAGTCAACCTCAAAAACTGTGACACCTTAAAGGGCTCCTTCTGCATGCATCCAGAAAAACAAGGAATCAAACCCTGCCGAGAGAGAGAGAGAGAGAGAGAGAGAGAGAGAGAGGAGAGAGTTTTACTGTGGCCACATCTGTGACCAGTGATATAATACTGAAAAGTAAACATGCATTTTTCACTATTTAACTTTTCATTTCTATTGCATTATCATTGTTGATTATATTATTATTTATTAACGTGTACGTTTCTTTAAAAAAAGACAGTGATGGCACTACGGTAAAGCGACGGTATCTGATGTAACTTCCATGGTAATGAGTAATTAGTGCCATATTCATATACAATGTTTTTTCTTATGCAACTGTTAAGTGCTGATGTAAACCATGCTGATATAAGGCAGTTAAAGAAAAGCCGTTATTAACATTCATGTTTAAAAAAACATGGTGGCATAATACATGTCCTAAATAAACATGCTATTATCATGGGATTTGGAACTTGATACAATATACGGACACGTTTTATTAGTGGTTTAACAACATTTTCAATGTCATATTTGAATATTTTAAAGTTTAAAGGTTTGTTGGTGATATTGTACAGAAGTATCACAATCACAGCAGCATCATACTTGCTCTCTCTCTTTGTCTTGAACATCGGCATCTCTCTGAACACACGTGGAGACAACAGGAAGCATGGAACCGGAAGTGAGTGAGATTGCACATTATTATTATGACAAAAGTGTTAAAGAAGAATTATTGCAAGTTAAACTACAAATGTATACATTTTAGATCCCGGTAGTCGGTATATTATACACGGACACTAAGAAATAACAAAATTGAATTTTAAAACGTTGTTTTATTTTTTATTGATATATAATATATATATATAATTTAATAATTTGGATTTAGATCAATTTAAATATTTTTTAGTAAAAAAATATTTATTATATGGCGACACTTTTATTTATATATTTAAATAATTAATAATTTTCTAACCCTTTGGAAATTGTCTCAGGAATATTTAGAAACTTTGCAAGATTTAGGAAAGATATTTATTTAAAATGTGCTTCTTGTAACATTGAAATTGAAAGCATTGTACTCCTTTTTTTTATTGTATTTATAAAACAATGTTCTGGTGTAATTAAGAATATTTTATTAAGATGAATATGGGTATTGATATGCATTTAAGGAAAGAGGATATTTTGTTTTATTTTATTAGTAAAATTTATTATTGATTTCTGGATTTTTCTTTATTCATAAATGTAAATTGTCGTCACAGAAAACAAACTTCACACACTTCAAAATATAATTAAAATATTACTTTAATATTTTAACAGGAGTAAAAAAACAGTAAATTGCTAAAGATTATTTAATTTTTATAAAGCCTTGAATATCCCCTTTTGAATCTTAATGTATGCATTGTATATTTTATAATTTATAGCCTTTTGAATTCTGTATTTTGTCGGCGTACTTTTTTGTTCGTTTTCTTGTTATTTTTTATTTTATAATTTTTTTATTTCTTGTGCTTTCAGTTGGTTTGACTGTCATGTTATATTGACTAAAGCAATAAAAAATTAAAAAAAGGAATATTTAGAAACATCCGGTAATTTACGTCATTTCCGCTGTTCGTTCGCGTGTTGCTGCTGAAGTAAGAAACTTGTCCTCATGTAAAGAGGAGGGAAATTAAAGGTTTGAGAGGTTTAGTTTTTATGTTTCTATCGTTCAGTTTTGTATAATGTTTATTTTTCTGGAGGTATATATAGATGTATTTTAATCTGTCTCAGGATAGTCTAATATTAAACTCCCCACAGAGATAAATTAAGCTTCTTATGGTAGGTAGGTTTACTGTCACATTGTTATAGTTCATGTAAATGTGTTTTTAACACAAAATGTAAAGAATATAGTTTTTAAACTCATCCATTCAGATTATTTCGCATTTGTAGTTGGATTCTATGACCAATAAACAAAAGCATCTCTTCGTTGTTGCTGTTGAATGATCCCCAAAATTGTTTAAACTACAGTGATGGATACTGGGTGACTGAAGACTGCTTATTCTGTTAAAACGATCCCCAAACTCACATTATAATGAAATGTGAATAAAGCAGGATTTAGGGTAAACTTATAAAACTTATAATCTTTTCAGCAGTGGACTGGCATTTTGTCCCTTTCTCTCCAAAGCTGTAAATCTTGCCATGTTTTGAATGTCAGTTTTTACTGCTGACCTCTCTAACCCTAACAAACAGAAGTGTTTAGATGAACATTTATACAGTAATTGAGGCATTTAAGTCATGAAGTCTGTGCTCTAATTTGCAATTGATCTCTATTTCTGTTCTCCCTCTTTTCACAGACCTCCTTCGTAAAATACAATCTGAAATTCACCTGCCTGATCCCTGTCTTGCACACCAGAATCCTGTCTAGTTATTCCTAAGAACACATCCTACTTTGTTTCATCACACCTCCACCTAAGCTATCTTCTCCTGCTTTTGGTCTGTCTCTCCATCCCTCCCTTTCATCATGACCGAACCAGAGCTGCTCACCGAGGTCCCTGCCTCCCTGAAACGGCTGGCCAAGCAGGTGGTGCGGGGTTTCTATGGCATCGATCATGCTCTCGCTCTGGACGTGCTGATTCGGAACCCCTGCGTGCGTGAAGAGGACATGCTGGAGCTGCTCAAGTTTGACCGCAAGCAGCTGCGCTCAGTGCTGAACACACTCAAAGCCGACAAGTTTGTCAAGTGCCGTATGCGGGTGGAGACGGCACCTGATGGCAAGACAACACGGCACAATTACTATTTCATTAACTACAGGCTGCTGGTTAATGTTGTCAAGTACAAACTGGACCACATGCGCAGGCGAATAGAGACAGATGAACGGGACTCGACTAACAGAGCCTCCTTCCGCTGCCCCTGCTGTCTGAACACATTCACTGACCTGGAGGCCAACCAGCTGTTTGACCCCATGACTGGTGAGTATGAGGGAAGAGGGGAGACTGAAAACATAGGAGGGATACAGTGAGATATAGGTGAGAGTTTAATTATTGTAATGATTTTTGGTTTTACTGGTGCCTGGTTGTTATAAGCACTTAATAAGCAGGAATAATAAACATAGTAATAATATAAATGTATTAGTTAACTTCTTAAGCACTTACTGTGCATGATAAGCTGTCTTTCAAGGGATGTTTAATTAAAAGACTGCCCCCTGATAGTTGATGAAAAGTCGACTAATAAAGCAAGACACCTTCATTTCAAACTTTGAACTTTTGTATTTATTTTAAATAAAGTTCAAGTGAACCTGGAAAAAAATTAAGTGCATTTAAAATTTGTAGTTCAACATCTCTCATCGCTTCATCTGTGCATTCTCCACCCGTCGGGTATTTCGTTATCCAGGAAAATATATCATGTGTGTGAAGAAATTCTTCACGATATATATATATATATATATATTTATATATCCAATCACACGGAAACCTCGGGGCTGAGGGATCAGTGAATATTCTCGCTTTTTTGATTTTGCATTGAAAATTTAAATAATTTATTTAAAAAACTGAAATCAAATACATTTTAAAATTCAAATTGCACTCCAAACGAAACGAAAAAGCAAATAAATAAATAGTAAAGTGATATAATAATAATAATAATTTATATGTATAAGTAACCAACTTTCCATTTACCGTCAGGCAAGTATCCGTCTAAACATGCAGACGGAAAAATTACTTCCACAAATGAAGACATAAAAACAATTATAAATGTAAAATTAATAATTATAATGATGATAGTATTCACTGAAATATAAATCATATATCAAGGTGAATGTGTTTTTGTATTATTTTATGTTTTAATCACAAATGTATTTGCTGCAGAGTTGCGTTCACAATAAACTGCTCTGTGGAAATAAAGTGAACTGAACTTAAAGCAGCTCCTGAGCGGAGATGTCTGAGGTCATTTGCACTCATAGTCAGAAACAAAGTGTGCGATCTTTACATGCGTGTGTTCCACGAGACCGCACGCCTCTGTTTCAGCGCGTCATATATGCACATATACGGCTTTTCTGTCATCTGTACTTAATAATATAATAAAGAGTGTTTCTTTGTGTCTATGGGCAAATTAATGTAATATTACTTTGATAATAATAATAATAATAATTGAATAGATTAATGGGAAAACAAGTCAAATATGGTCATGACATGGTCAATGTCATCCGCTATTGATCACTCGAGATCATCGTCTGTCGGCTCAACCCGAATGTGCATTTCTCTCTATACATTAACACAATGTTCAGACAGTCTCTTGCTGGTTTTCCCGACACATTCAGGATTATTACCGCTTTTCCCGGTGTCCTGCGGCTCGCTTCATGCGTGCTCTTGTAAAATGTATATTTTAAAGGCTGATTATGGTTTAGTATTTCTCTGTAATGTAGAACAGCCCCCCAACATGTAATATTTTTTAATTAATATCATAATCATGCGACGACTAGTCGACTAATGGCTTAAATTAACGACTGCTAGTCGACTAGGAAAATCTTTGGTCGGGGGCAGCCCTGCAAAGCACATAACAAAAGTCAATAAGACTGCTGAATTGTGTTTGGTGTAACCCCAGGGGTACTACTACATCAAAACGCATTTGCTGCTGACGTTTATTTTTCCTGATATTTGTAAGAGGCAAACATGCTTTTTGGTGCAGGCATTTTGTGATGGGGAAAGTGCACAATGGGGCAGAGTTACTGCTGTTGCACAATCACCATGTCAAAATCAATTAGAAAACATCCTGCAACTGAGAAGTGTATTAATAATTCTGGCTAGAGTCAGACTGAGCTAAAATAGTGTACTTTTTAAGTGTTGATGTAGTCAATTAACACACTTCAGGGGAAGAATCCATCCTAATGCCTTGTTTCCTAGTTTGCCTCAAATTCTGGGAATTGTGTAATCTCTTTAATATACTTATAAAGAAGATCTAAAACTATCCACTTGACATATTTACTAGGAAAGAGGTTTCTGTACAGGTCCCTGGGGGGTGTTGGACTACAAATGGGGGCGTTTATCAATCATGTTAATCAAATTTATTGTCAAGTTTCTGTTTGCATTAAAATGTTTCTAGACTCCATTATACGGGTTGGCATGCATTTATTCCACAGTTCATCCGATTCTGTAGTCTAGAAACGCATCTGAAGTATCTGGTTTAGCAGTGTCAAATAGAGTCACAACCTCCACTAATGCACCAGTATGGCTCTATAGGTGCATACGGCTCAATATTTGTCATAGGCTACATTAGGGGAGTGAGGGAATATAATACATTTTGTTACAACTTTGAAATGTTTATAGTTTGTATTTATTGTTCTTACATTAGGCTTACTGTTTGCAAATACAAAAATGCCATAATTTGATTTATAGAAGCACATGCTTCCATGTGCTTACTGTGGTGTTACAAACCACTGTTAAAACTATAACAAATAAATAAATACATTTAAAGTTTCAAATGGGCAAATGCAAAATACACACACACATATATATATATATATATATATATATATATATATATATATATATATATATATATATATACAGGGTATATATAATTTTATTTTTTATTTTATTTTTTTTATGAAATAGAAATGCTAAATCCTGAGAAATAGGCTAAAATATTTTTGTTTCAGTTTTAGGAAATATATCTGGTTTTGTTTTCTTTCAGGAAGTGCAAGAGATGACTCGTTTGAATCGATATGAACCTGTCCAACTTGGTCACACTTTTAGGATCATATAGTCACATACATTAGGATTTACTTATTTTAGATGTTATAGATAATTCCTGTTGTTGATACCAGTGAATTTACATCTACATCCCACTCAGAGTCAATGCTGTAATGTAGAATGAGCATTTCAGTGGGACAAAATATGCATTATTATTGGTCTTTTCACTTATTTTTGAAATATATAATAACCACTTTTATTATTAGTTTCTGTCTTGGCATTTTCATTTTCTCGTCCCCAGATATAGCCCTAAGGGAATGAAGTAGGGGGGCGTTCATCAAAAAATGTATTGATTCACACTGTGGCAGACACATGATGGCAGCAGAGGTTAAAAGTGTCACTGCATTCAGAAGACATTGTTAATGTACACAGCATCTGGGATGAGTTTTTAACTGCATGTCATGATGAATTGCGGGTAGATCGAACTCACATGAAGGCTAATGTTGAAAGGCTTCAGTTTCAGACAGAATTCATTGTCAGGAAAGGAAATGTATTTTATTTTCATATGATTCAGCTCATTGAGGCAGCTATAAGGATTACCACATCACGTGTGTTGCCTTTCTGTTTCTCTGGCATACTGTTTTACACTTCTGACTTCATCAGCGGCTGATTTATGTGCTTGTAGTACACACACAAGTGCTGCTGTTGATGTGACTTGTGTTATAATGATATCACAAGTATTTGCTACATGCATTCCAGCAGTATTGAGTCACTTATATTTCATAGGGATGCACCCATGTATCTACTGCAGATATTTATTGGCCAGTTATTGACCAAATTAAAACCATCAACATATCGGAAATAAGCAAGAAAATGCTGTTATGAAAAACAATGGTATATTTATAATTTATTAGTAACGTGCATAAAAACTCTGAATTAAGTAATAATAATAGCCACAATATGTGGAAGGTTTGGCACTCCTCAGAACATGTACTATTTAATTTGTATTATTTTGTTCTCACGTTAATGTAGAAAAAAAACTTGAAATGGACTAAAAAGTTGAGAAAGTGGCACTTACCCACATACACTCACCTAAAGGATTATTAGGAACACCTGTTCAATTTCTCATTAATGCAATTATCTAATCAACCAATCACATGGTAGTTGCTTCAATGCATTTAGGGGTGTGGTCCTGGTCAAGACAATCTCCTGAACTCCAAACTGAATGTCAGAATGGGAAAGAAAGGTGATTTAAGCAATTTTGAGCGTGGCATGGTTGTTGGTGCCAGACGGGCCGGTCTGAGTATTTCACAATCTGCTCAGTTACTGGGATTTTCATGCACAACCATTTCTAGGGTTTACAAAGAATGGTGTGAAAAGGAAAAACATCCAGTATGCGGCAGTCCTGTGGGCTAAAAATGCCTTGTTGATGCTAGAGGTCAGAGGAGAATGGGCCGACTGATTCAAGCTGATAGAAGAGCAACTTTGCCTGAAATAACCACTCGTTACAACCGAGGTATGCAGCAAAGCATTTGTGAAGCCACAACACGCACAACCTTGAGGCGGATGGGCTACAACAGCAGAAGACCCCACCGGGTACCACTCATCTCCACTACAAATAGGAAAAAGAGGCTACAATTTGCAAGAGCTCACCAAAATTGGGCAGTTGAAGACTGGAAAAATGTTGCCTGGTCTGATGAGTCTCGATTTCTGTTGAGACATTCAGATGGTAGAGTCAGAATTTGGCGTAAACAGAATGAGAACATGGATCCATCATGCCTTGTTACCACTGTGCAGGCTGGTGGTGGTGGTGTAATGGTGTGGGGGATGTTTTCTTGGCACACTTTAGGCCCCTTAGTGCCAATTGGGCATCGCTTAAATGCCACGGCCTACCTGAGCATTGTTTCTGACCATGTCCATCCCTTTATGGCCACCATGTACCCATCCTCTGATGGCTACTTCCAGCAGGATAATGCACCATGTCACAAAGCTCGAATCATTTCAAATTGGTTTCTTGAACATGACAATGAGTTCACTGTACTAAAATGGCCCCCACAGTCACCAGATCTCAACCCAATAGAGCATCTTTGGGATGTGGTGGAACGGGAGCTTCGTGCCCTGGATGTGCATCCCACAAATCTCCATCAACTGCAAGATGCTATCCTATCAATATGGGCCAACATTTCTAAAGAATGCTTTCAGCACCTTGTTGAATCAATGCCACGTAGAATTAAGGCAGTTCTGAAGGCGAAAGGGGGTCAAACACAGTATTAGTATGTGTTCCTAATAATCCTTTAGGTGAGTGTATGTGTTACATAATGAGGGAAACGAAATGCTTTGAAACCAGCAGACTTTGACTTCTGAAATATTGAAAATTAAATATATTGGAATTGAGTTCCATTGGAAATCATTTATTTTTAGAACAGTAACTAAAAACAGTGATCTGAAGACAAAATAAGGTTAGTGGCAAAATATCGATATTGGCCCATAGTTTTTGTTAAAATTGTCATCGGTATCAGCCACAAATGTTCATATCGGTGGATCCCTAATAATTGATCATCTGAGTTCAGACTGATCAGAAGGCAAATAAATGAGAAGAGACCATGAACCACTAAAACACTTCTTAACAACACATTAGGTGTGTGTGCGCGGGCGTGTGTGTGTGTGTGTGTGTGTGTGCATCATTTACTCACCCTCATATCGTACCAGGGTCAGAAATGAACAAAATTCATAATATGGGAATTCAGAATTTAAGTATGTGAATTAAATCCGAATTTAAACTTTCAGACATGATGTGATTGAAATTAATATGCTGTTGTGTTTTTTTAAAATGTGTAAGAATTACACGTATATGAATATTAATTTGCTAATTTTCATTACGGTAGTAAATCTGACTCGCTGCACAGTGAGCTGGAAGATGATAACGAGGCTGCTAACGGGTATAAAAAAATTAATTAAACAACAAATAAACATGCATATAAAAATGTGAGTACACGTGATGTAGTGTGCGTAATCAGATGTGATGAGTGAATGAGACGTATTGACCCGTCAATATGATCACTCGCGGTGTCAATCATGCGCACTCAATGTTTCATCAGTCACTCATCTCAGCGCTATTCTGTGAGGATCCCAATTTAAATAAGATTAATGTCGTCGCATTACCACTAAACACAGCCATTATATTTTGACCATAACGGCACCGCGTCTTCACGCATTTGCTGAATAATTATGGATTTGTGTTACCCGGAATGTGTTTCTGTCACCGTTCTCATGGTGCAGTGTTGAGATCAGGTGATGTGTAATTATTGAAACATGCCTGATGACATTAACTTAAATATTCCCACATGAATTGATATGGAATCAAATTCAGTTTGGAAATCAATGCCAACATCAAGTCCTACCAAAATTAGTTTAATTAACATTTAATTGGAAACAGCATACAATATCTCATTATTCGCATTGAGTTCATTGATTAAATGTAAGTATTTGAAAGGTTAGAAAAAATGTCCCTTACAAAGGAAACAAATGCCCCTGCAAATATTTTGTGTGGAACTCAAAAGGAGATGTTAGGCAGAATGTTAGCATCCACAAACATTCATTTCCATTTCTGGAAAAAGGATGCAATGGTAGTGAATGGTGACTGACATTCTGTCTCGTCTCAATCTCATCTGTGTTCCATAGAAGATAGAAAGTCTTATAAGTTTCAACATTTTTGGGGATTTACATTTTGTGGTGAACTATCCTCTTAAAACATAAAACAAACTCACAAAAAAAAAACATGTAAATATTTTAAACAGTGATACCTTTTAACTGCAGGAGATTGCCTCTGAATACATTAAACTCAGACATGTTTGCAGTTATATCAAGTAAATAAATATTCTATGTTATAGCCCTTCAAAATGTGTCACAAATATATTGCAATATAATAAACTATTTGTGATTTATATGTTGCCATGTATTTCAGCAGAATATATGGTTTGAATGGTTGTCAATGGAGTAAGATGTGTAGTTACAGGATATAACAGCAGGGGCTATCTGGACCAATCTAATCAGCCAAACATTGACCCCTTGAAAGTCTCTCCCACCATAAATCTGGCTTTTTAATTTTCATAATTTATTACATGCTCATTTGTGATTGCTACCTACATTTGTATAGATGCAGTATTCGAAAGAGGGCATATAAACTTGTACATAATAGACAGGAGGAAATACTGCGTTGTTTTTCAGAGAGCAGTGGGCGAATGAGAGGAAAGAACATAAATGGAGTGTGAGTGATAGAGGGCTGAGAGCAGTGCCAATGTTGAGTGATGAGTGATAAAGGAATATAGAGGTAGGTAAAGACCTGCGTGGCACATGTTCACCCTCACCTCTGCTGGAAGCAAACTGGCAAGCAGGGAGGCAAAGCTGTTGCTAGGAAACACATCAGGGGGACCAGCAGACAGGCAAGGATGAAACAGAAACTGTGGAATGGCCACTATGACGAACCTAACCCTGTTTAGACCGTGGGATTATATACACATCCGTATGTCCATGTTCAACCCTGGACTTCATTACAGGAGCTCAGATTTGCCATTATATAGCGGCTGACTCTAAATCCATTTCAAAAGTATCTGTGTGAAAGCTTTTGTTTTGATTGCATCCTCACATTTGACTCAAGATTGTGCAGCTACAGACCTGAAAGGATTTTATAAACATAGGTTATATGATACAGGTTGTTGTTTGTCCTCAGGGTAGACCTAAAGATTGAAATGGATGTTTTGAGATTGCCTATTCCCCCCGTATACATGTTCCCTTTTATGCTTGGGTGGGTAAGTCGCATCTTTAAACAGGAGAGGATATTGATCTGATTGGTCAAGCAAGTCCAGGTCCCACATCTTTGAAAATCTCTTTGATTGCAGAGGTGTTGGGGGAGATAAGGAAATCCAACTGGGTCAGCCATGAATGCCATTATGGTAATACGTCAGATGCTGATCCTATATCGGTACATCTTCCCCCGCCTTAATTCTGTAATCTCTGTGTCCCATCCTTATATTTCACACAAGGGCTGTAACAACCGTAGACATTGAGGGGAATGGAGGAACCCCAATATTCATATTAGAGGTCAAACTATTTGGGTTTTGCAATGGCTGATTCTTAAATTCCTGTACTGTGAAAATGTTTTTGGTAGTTGTTAAGAATGTAGCATAATTAGGATGTTTTAAAAAATGTCATTTATCAATTAACTTCATATTGTAGTAAACATTTAAAAACTAAATCTAAATGGGAGTGGTGGTGGCGTAGTGGCTAAAGCACAGGGCTGTTAATCAGAATGTCACAGGTTCAAACCCCACAGCCACCACCATTGTGTCCTTGAGCAAGGCACTTAACTCCAGGTTGCTCCGGGGGGATTGTCCCTGTAATAAGTGCACTGTAAGTCGCTTTGGATAAAAGCGTCTGCCAAATGCATAAATGTAAATGTAAATGTAAATGTAAATCAATATTTTGGGTGACCACCCTTTGTATTTAAATAAGCTCTAGTTCTTCTAGGTACGTTTGCGCATAGATTTTCATGGTTGTTGGCAGATGGTTTGTTCCAAGCATCTTGGAGTCTCATGGCATGCTATAATTTACATAAAAGGTTAATTTACATAAAACCGATAAAAGGTTGCACTCACAGTAATGTGCTTACAGTGGAAGTCTATGATGCAAGTCATTGCACCGGAATAAACATTAAAGTGTGTAATTTCTGTGGCACTATTGCCACCGAACGGAACTGCAAAAATTGTTTTCAAACAACCTTCCGAGTACGCCCCCTGTCTGCTGTTTATTGATCAAACAGATAGTCCCGCCCACAACTCGCACCATTGGTTGAGTCCGTGTTGGCGTGTTGAGCTGGATGGGTCTCTCAAAGCAAACAGTCATTTTTATATCACCACAGAGACACAGGGTTTACAGTTTTCAATAGAAAATAGCCTATGATTATCTTATTTATAGTTGTCCCTGTGTATTAAGCTGGGATAGGAGAAAGTATTTTAACACTGAAAAAGGGACATGCTTTAGCTTTAAAGTACACTGTTGTAAAGGTATATCTGGTGTTATATCCAATCTTTCTTGTCATGACTTGTCAATGTGATTGTCTCTGTAACTTTCACATGATACTGGCAAGGATACCACAAAGTAGGGCTGAACGATATGGCTCAATTATATCTCAATATGTGCGACAAAAGGCCATAAGTAGTTCAATGGTTGAAAATGCCAATTTCCACTATCAGGTCAATAATGAAGAAATCAACTTGGAAAGTCAACAATTAGCCTGGAAGAGGATGCGTGTCAAAATCGGCTGGATTGAGCGACCAAAGAATTGCGGAGAATTGCAGACATTAGTTGGGTCTTGGGGTTAGAAAGTCTCTAAAACTACGATCAGATGCCACCTGCATACCCACATAACCAATTTGCCAAATACAAGCCTTTGCTTTCATCAAACAACATACTCAAGCCACCTACAGTTTGCCATAATGTTATTGGGACTTTCAGTGGAATCAGGTTCTGTGGTCAGATGTAGAACAGCAGTCGCTCCACTAACTGTACGTTCACACCAGAAGCGGCGAGAGCGTCAAAATTCGCTCTGGCTGCCCTGCCTTCGACGCTCAAGGACGCTCGTGGACGCTCTGACGTAGTTGAAATAGGCGGCAACGTTTGTTCAGAATGCTTTGTTTTGTTTACTATATTTAAAGGGGCCGCAATTTAAACATCCAGACATGTCGACCATTTACTTTTTGCCGACCTATCACAAGTAGCGTATATCCTCATGAACTCTTTAAAATGTGAAAATAAGAAATCGATCGATGGCAGTAAGTAATTAAAATTATAATTGTTTGTTATAAAAAATAAAATACATTTGTAGTAATAACTGTGGTCTTGGTCATATATTACAGGGAAACCCGTCACGGCAATAATTCGTTTCTCCTCCATTTTATCTTCGGACGAATGTTTGGTGGGAACCAAAGTTTACACGGTTGTGTTCTCTAGACTTCGCTAGAGCGGAGCACTTCTATATTCCAATTGGTTGCCGCCGAACCGCGTCACAGCTCATTACCATAATGTTGACTGCACTTGAACTTCCATCTGACGCCCACGCCGCCCAAGACTCGCCGCGCCGCTTCTCGCCGCGGAGAGACGCTGGATGTCATTGAAAATGAATGACTTCCGGTCGATTTGACGCTCTCGCCGCCTCTGGTGTGAACGTACGGTAAAAGAGTGATTTATTCAATGTTACTTCTGAAATAGCACACATTTTGTACAGTGGAACTAATATAAGTGCTCAAAAATACATGTTGCATATTTACGCTTTGATTGCCTCCAGAATGCCTTGCTTAATAGACTTCCATTGTAAGTGCATTACTGTAAACAATTTGACTTTGTTTCACAAACTTGGGAAAGAATCGAAATGACTGTGTTTCTGTGGTTATCAACAGATGCTGTCCATAGAGCTCAACTTAAATGTATTTAATGCCGAAAGTTTTCTTTAAAGTCCTCCTATATTCACAGTCCTTTTGAAGAAGAACAAAATATAGTTTAAATGCATTTTTTTTGTAGTTAATGGTTGCATTAGCACAAACACATCAGAGCAAATCGCTGTAATTGGAATCAATGTAGCACATTTGTCACGGTTGCTTATACCCCCTTATGAAAACGTTTCTCCCTCAAATGAAGAAATGAGGCTGATTCATCTTTTTAAGGGCTCATCACAAAAGTCCTTTTTGTTCTTTGGCTTAGAGAACTGAACAAAGCACCGTCCTGCTTTCAAAATAGCTCTGAATCACTGGAGAGAGTACTATGTAATTTAAACCAGATCTATTCATATCTAATAGTTAATACAAAAACTTTGACACAAAGACACCAGCGCACTTCTCTCTAACAGAAAGCCCTAATGCATGCTTACACACTAACTGCTCTGCGTCGTGTTCCTTTAGATCACTTTGACAATGTGTGTGTGTACAGTACATGCAGTGCTGATGCACACTTTGCCTGAAAACAAAGACGAAAGTGTTTGTGTGTATTTGCTCATGTGCCATTTTGCTAATTGTCAATGGCTTCTGATAGGTTTGATATCTCTACTGAATTCTGCTGGATGGGAGCCTCTTACTTCATTACCTATAATTGTAATTGTACACTGATCAGCCACAGCATTAAACCACCTGCCTAATATTGTGTATGTCCCCCTAGTGCCACCAAAACAGCTCCAATCCGCATCTCAGAACAGCATTCTTCTCACCACAATTGTACAGAGCAGTTATCTGAGTTACTGTAGACTTTACCAGTTAAACCAGTCTGACCATTCTCTGACCTCTCTCATCAACAAGGTGTTTCCATACACAGAACTGCCCCTCACTGGATGTTTTTTGTTTTGGCACCACTCTGAGTAAATTCTAGAGACTGTTGTGTGTGAAAATCCCAGAAATACTCAAACCAACCCATCTGGTGCCAACAATCATGCCAGAGTCCAAATCACTGAGATCAACATATTTTCCCCATTCTGATAGTTGATGTGAACATTAACTGAACCTCCTGACCCACATCGGAATTATTTTATGCACTGCTGCCACACGATTGGCTGATTAGATAATCACATGGATGATTGTTGATACCAGACAAAATGATCGAAATTGCTATGTGAAATAGAAAACACTGTACATCTGATTTGCACTTTAGCTTAGTGCCGGAGCTCTGTTGGTGTTTATTTTGTAAATAAAGACTGATTGACTGCTCAATATCCAGATTATTACAAGACTGCATACCAAATAAATAAATGGACATGAAACACCAGATACTCAGGTGACCTTTCACCCCACACTTCCTGTAGCACTTGCCATAGATGTGATACACTTCTCACGCATCTTACAGTCTATCTGATCTCACAAAAGCTCAATGGGGTTCAGATCCGTAACACTCTTTTCCAATTATCTGTTGTCCAATGTCTGTGTTTCTTTGCCCACTCAAACCTTTTCTTCTTGTATTTCTATTTCAAAAGAGGCTTTTTCTTTGTAAGTCTTCCCATAAGAGTCTTCTCTTTACTGTTGTACATGAAACTGGTGTTGAGCGGGTAGAATTCAATGAAGCCGTCAGCGGAGGACATGTGAGGCGTCTCAAACTAGAGACTCTGATGCACTGATCCTCTTGTTTAGTTGCACATCTTCCACATCTCTTTCTGTCCTTGTTAGAGTCAGTTGTGCTTTGTGTTTGAAGACTGTAGTTACACCTTTGGATGAAATCTGCAGTTTTTTGGCCATTTTAAGCATTATATATATATATGTGTGTGTGTGTATATGTATCGCCTTCATTCCTCAAAACAAAGATTGACTGACGAGTTTCTAGAGAAAGATGTTTCTATTTTGCCATTTTTATTACCTTTGACCTTAAGACATGCCAGTCTATTGCATACTGTGACAACTCAAAAACAAACACAAAGACAATGTTCAGCTTCATTTAATGAACCAAATATCTTTCAACTGTGTTTGATTTAATGGCAAGTGATTCTAGTACCAATTTAGCATGATTACTCAAGGATAAGGTGTTGGAGTGATGCTGCTGGAAATGGGATTTGATCAAAAAATTAAAAAACAAATTATGGTGCTGTATTTATATCAGTAATATCTTGACTATACATGGTGATCAGCTGAATGCCACTTTGGTGAATTAAGTACCAATTTCCCTCTTAAACGGCAACATCTGTACATTATTCCAAAACTTTGGCCACCAGTGTGCATACATATGTACAAATACAGGTCTGTTTTATACAGATAGTGCAAGAGAAAGTAATGGCAGAAGAGGTAGGATATGTTGGATAAATATAAATGGACTGTGAATTGCACATAATTATTGCTCAATGGGGCAGTTTTAACTGTTCATGAGATGGATAGCCTGAGGGGAAAAAACAGTTCTTGTTCCTGATGGTTCTGGTGCTCAGTGCTTTGTACAACAGTTCATGGTTGTGTGCTGGGTGAGTGGGGTCCAGAGTGACTTTTCCAGCCCTTTTCCTCACTCTGGAAGTGTGTAGTTTTTGAAGGGAGTGCCGTAGGCAACCAATTATCCTCTCAGCATTCCGAACTGTCCTTTGTAGTCTTCCGATATCTGATTTCGTCAATGTTGGTGTGTTCCTCCTAAAGCTCACAAAATCTCAACTATTTTGAGCGTGTTCAGCTCCAGGTTGTTTTGACTGCACCAGTCAGCTTTTCAACCTCTCTTCTGTATGCAGACTCATCGTCATCCTGGATGAGGCCGATGACAGTATTGTCATCTGCAAACTTCAGGAGCTTGACAGAGGCGTCCTTGGTGATGCAGTCGTTGGTATACAGGGAGAAGAGTAGTGGGGAGAGCACACATCCCTGGGGGCACCAGTGCTGATCATACAGGTACTGGAAGTGAATTTCCCCATTCTCACTAACTGCTGTCTATCTATCAGAAAGCTGGTGATCCACAGACAGATAGAGGTGGGAACAGAGAGTTGGTTTAATTTAGTCCAGGGAATAGCTGGGATGATGGTGTTGAAAGCGAACTCAAGTCCACAAAAAGGATCCTTGCAGATGTCCCTGGTCTGTCCAGATGTTGCAAGATATGATGCAATCCCATGTTGACTGCATCATCCACAGACCTGTTAGCTCAATAACCAAATTGAAGGGGATCCAGAAAGGGTCCAGTGATGTCCTTAAGGTGGGCCAACACCAGTCTTTCAAATGACTTCATGACCACAGATGTCAGTGTGACAGGTCTGTAGTCATTAAGGCCTGATTTGGGGTTTCTTTGGGATAGGGATGATGTTGAGAGCATTTGAAGCAGCAGGGAACGTCACGATGCTTTAGTGATCTGTTGAAGATTGTGTGATGATGTGGGCCAGCTGGTCAGCACAAGATTTTAAACAACTTGGTGAAACACTGTCTGGGCCCTGTGCTTTCCTTGTCTTTTGTTTCCAGAAGACCCAGCACACATCCTCTTCACCGATCTTAAGTGCAGGTTGAGTAGCAGGAGGTGGGAGGAGGATGGTTGCAGGAGGTGTTGATGTTTGTGTGAAGTGAAGGTCAGAGCGGGTGTGGGGTGCGAGACTGGGCTTTTCAAATCTACAGTAATACACATTCAGGTCATCAGCCAGTTGTTGATTC